>NC_142937.1:47697857-47747857 GCF_046866305.1 Octopus bimaculoides | reverse complement strand
CTCGAATATTGCGCTTTGATAGTTCCATTTCAGATGGTTGTAATAGCGGTTAAAAAAATATTAATGTTAATTTATTGATGCATTTGGACAAGTCTATGTCTGTATTATCAGACAACCGCAAAACAATGTTTAAAAAACATTCAAAACTCTGCAAAAGTCCAGTACAAATTCTTCATGGTTCAAAACGTTATTAACTTTTTACTCAACCTGATATATATATATGTATGTATGTATGTATGTATGTATGTATGTATGTATGTATGTATATGTGTGTGTGTGTGTGTGTGTGTGTGTGTGTGTGTGTGTGTGTGTGTGTGTGTGTGTCTATATATATTATACATATAAAGCTCCTTCATAGAAGTTACTTCTCTGAGCTGCAGTAATTGCTCTTCCTGCCTTCTGCATAACCCATCTCGTTATTCTCAGATGCTCAAATGAACTAGTATCAAATGACACGTCGATCCATTCACATAAAGTATGGATTTCTCAATTACTTTCCGTTTAATCACATGTGGTGCTTCGCCATCTTTCAAAGTCCATAAATGACGACCATAGACAGAATGAAGAGAATGAGATAGAAAGAGAGGAAGATAGATAGGTGGTAGGTAGATAGGTAGATAGATAGATAGATAGATATAGAGAGATAGTGATATATAGATATAACACAGGTTCTGAAATGAAATATCAGGTCAGTAAGAATGAAATATCCGAATTTCTTATGTACCAAGTTCGACAGTCGTTAACTCTAATGTTTCATCCTGACAATTCTTTGTTTTACAACATTGTAAAGTTACATCATCACTTTTTGAAGTACAATTCATGGTGTCTGAATATATCGTAAGTTTTCTCTTGTAAATCGATTTTTGTGAAGCCATGAATAGATGAAAAATTCGTGTTGTTTATGAAAATGAGTTCTGTCGTGTAACAAATGCGTTCCAGACAGCTCGAAACATCGATGAGGTGTTTGGTGAAGATGTGGCGAATGAGCGCACTGTACATCGATGGTTTGAGAAGTTCCGGTCTGGTGATTTTACTCATGAAAATCAGCCCCGTGGTAAACTTGAGACCAAGGTGGATAATGATGAGCTGGAAATTATAGTGGAAGCGGAAACATCTCAAACTACGCGAGAATTAGCAGCAAGGTTTGATGTTTCGATTACAGCTGTATTGGACTATCTGAAACAAATCGGTAAGGTAAAAAAGCTGAACAAGTGGGTATCACACGAACTGAACGAGCATCAAATGACACGTCGATCCATTCGCATAGGGTATGGATTTCTCAATTACTTTCCGTTTAATCACATGTTTCAAAGTCCACATGTAGCTAGCCAACTTAGTAGCTTTACTTTTGTCCCTATGTCGGAAGGAGGCTATGGGATTGGGAAAGCGATTTTTAAATTGAGCTTCACATAATTCTGTGAAATTATCATATAACTGCTGCCTATATTATTAGTTCCTACGTACGTTTAACCATTATGGTTGCTTAGAATCCTGCATTGGGTGTTCAAAGTGCTTTTGAATGCTTAACCAGAGCGGATCATCAAAAAACAAATGGTTATACGTATTTGTGTGTTTCCACCCCTCATCCCACCTTCTAACATATTTTATATGCCCTTATACCATTACTTCTTCTTGCCTCCTCTTTAACTTGACTCATATCTGTATCTCTATATTTGTGGTTATTCGATGTTTGGTACCTATCTACCTTCCTGCTATTCTTCCTCTTCTGCCTATATTTTAACTTATAATCGTCACTGTAATACTTTGTGTCAGTGTTTAATGGTTGTATAAAATACCTGCCTGTCCAACTTTGTGACACGTCTTCCTTTATTTTATTTCATTAATTTACCATTTTCTGATGACATCCATTACTTTCCCCACAAAATTCGTTCCTCAAATTCACTCTTTTCTCTTCATTTCTCGCTCACCTACGGAAGGCCAGAGCAACGGAATCTTATATTCTACATTCTTCCATGGCAAATAGATTTTACAATCTTTCAAAATTATCTTTCTTTCTTTCTTTCTTTCTTTCTTTCTTTCTTACTTTCTTTCTTTCTTTCTTTTTTTCTTTCTTTCTTTCTTTCTTTCTTTCTTTCTTTCTTTCTTTCTTTCTTTCTTTCTTTCTTTCTTTCTACGTGAGCCCCTGAATAATAGTCACGCGTTCAAGACTATCTTAGCAACACATCTTTTCATCATCATAATAAAGTAACATTTAGTTGTAAACATGAGCATTTTTAATACAGTTCCAAGATACATGTAACGGATGCTCTAGGATACATCATCAGTGATATTTTCTGGGGTTTCAGAGGATTCTATGTTTTTTAACATTAGCTCCCTCAGCCAGAGTTGATCAGATCACAGCTGGCGTTCCTTAGTGGCAAACCACCGGTCTGTCCTCTTTATCCAAAGCCATCAAGTGGCTTTCACTACAGATTCAGTAATGGAATTTATGGTCTTCCTCTTTGCTGCACCAGTAACTCCAAACCCAGCGAGAACTTTACAGAATGAAAACCCTACAAAATCCCAGCTGCGCACTTCAATTGCCTCGCAGCGCGTCTGCCAGCGCAATTCAATGAACGTGTTTTGGTCGGACTCCAGTGACCGAAGTGTTAGCACACTAAATGTAGCGGGCACGATAATTATAGTTAATCGAGACTGTACCAATATCGAGAAGAGGTAGGTTGATGCATTGTAAAGACAAAACAAAGGGTCAGTAGGAATTAAATCCCCAAACAGTAGAGGTTGGTGTTTGAGGATGGACGTGGTGAAAACTACTTTCAGTAAACCCCATTGAATACAACATCGAATTAAGGAAAATTTATAAGAAATGTAAAGAAGCCAGGTTTGAAGCATCAAGATAATCCTGGATAATCTTAAGGCTTACATTTATTCAGCTGTTAGGAGTTACACACACAGACACTCACTTGCATATACACATATATGCAGACATGTACTCATGTACTCTTACGCATACACATACATAAGGGTACACAAGTATATGTATGTATGTATGTATGTATGTATGTATGTATGTATGCATGTATATATATATATATATATATATATATATATATATATATATATATATATATATATATATATATACGTACATATATGCATACAAACACCCCCACACATATATACATATTTGGGTAGCTTAGTAATTTAACAACCTAAAGGAAAATTTATAGACAGCACTAAATTGACAGAGGGTTCAAAGTGATACCGGCATTGCTAGAAATAAAAGTCAAAATGACTCGTTAAGCCACAAGTCCTAAAGTTTTGTCACCCCGCCCCAACGAAAAGTAATAAGACCAATAAAGGAACAAAATAATAATATTAAACGCGTGTACTGGTTTTAGTATATTCACTTTCATTGACACTAATACTATCACATATCGATCGAGAAGGTCTGTATGAACAACATCATTTCCGTGGCACAAAATGATGCGGCGCTATGTCCTGTGTGATATTTTACGACGCTGTGCTTTGGTGATTGTTACAAAAGCTGCTGAAACAGCATCCTTCAGCTGTTGGGTATTCTGGTATCGCTCTTGTGAAACTCTCTTTTTGATAATACCCCACAGAAAGCTGTCACAAGACGTGAGGTCAGGACTTCTGGGAAGCCAATCGAGAGGTGCTGGAAGTTGTGATCCTCGCCCAATCCATCTATGCCGAAAAACTTCAGTTAGGTATTCCTTGACATTGATGGTAAAGTAGGGTGGGGCACCATCTTGTTGAAATCAACAATAATTCAGATCCACTTTCAAACTCTGGAGCAGAGGAATAAACCATTCCCTTAATACGGCAAGGTAAGAGTGCTGGTTATCATGGCCTTTGAAGAAATAGGGTCCTATCAAATACTTACTCGATATAGCGGCCCAAATCATTACATGCGGAGGGTTGTACCCCAGTTCTTCGTAATAGAGCGAATTTTCTTTGCTCCAGAAATAAATATTCCTAGCCCAGCCACTAATGGTAAATTGCACATTCATCGGAGAAAAACACCGTTCCACGTTGTGGGATTGTCGCAAACACATCAAGAAATCGTCCATATGCCACATGTATTTTGTCCCTGTTGTTATCGCTTAGCTCGTTGACGAATGTTGGCCTAAACGATTTCAAATGAAGATCCTTTGTCATGTGTATTAACATTGTGGTTTTTGGAATTCGTAGCTCAGAAGACCGTTTTTCAGTGACTTCGAGGGTGATCGTAGCACAGATGCCTCCACCTCTGCACATGTATCCCATCGAATTGAGGGTCGTCCTGTTCTCGGTTTGTCCTTAATTGCTCCAGTCAGAAATAGTTTATGTTCCCAACGCAGTATCATCTTCTTTGGAGGGGCTAGTCTGCCGAATCTTGCAGTGAAGTCATGTCACACATCCTCCATGCTCTTGCCAGAATGCACACGACCATGTGCCCATACACTTGCAATCAACCTTTCTTCCAAACTGTAGGAGCTCGTGTCAGCCACCTGAAATAGAAATTAAAACAATATTTACAGGGGGTGACAAGAGTTTCGGCAATCTGAAATAGAAAGTGGTGACAAGACTTTCGGACCACCCAGTACAGACGCGCGCGCACACACACACACACACACACACACACACACACACACACACACACACACACACACACACACACACACACACTCACACACACACACACACATATACACAGGGTGAGTAAGGTATTTGAGGACATACCTTTTTTGGATCATTGCAACATATTTTGCTAACTCTGTTTCAGAAAATAATAACGACAGACTCTCAGCTTACTCAAGAAATGAAGAGGCATGCTGTTATTGTGGTTATAAAGGCTGAGCATAGCAATTTAGAAATATCTCAATTTTTAAAAGTTGCCAGATCTTTCGTCTACAAAGTTTGTAAGAGCTAGAGACTGAAGATAGAAACGTATCACCAGTATCAAAGCATAACAAGCATTCTAAACGCCCTGAAATCATCAGAACACTTGAATTTATGCAGCAAGTTCACCAGACCATTGATTACAATCCCAGAAAGTCCATGAGGTCAATTGCAAAAGACCTCCATGTGTCAGAAGGAACAGCCACAAATGTTGTCCACGAAGACATCAGACATAAGTCTTATATGATGAGGAAAGGTCAATTTGCCCGAAAAAGCGAAAGAAAATCACTGCATCAGATCTGAAAGATCCTTAAACAAACTGAAAAATCCAGCAGAAGATTTGATTTGATTTTTCGCAAACGAGAAAAACTTCGACCAAGATCAAAATGTTAACAAAAGAAATGACAGATGGTCATGTGCAGACACTTTTGAAGTTCCAAGTGTTATGCATACAAAATTTCCTGCAACTGTCATGGTTTTAGGGATTGTCTGCAATGAAGGACATGCGATGCCACCTTACCTCTGTCCACAAGGACTTTGAGTCAACTCTGTCACCTACATTGAGGTCCTGGAAATAATTGTTCAGCCCTGGATAGACAGTGTATGTAATGCGAGGCCATATGTGTTTCAGTAAGACTCTACACTATCACACATGGCTCTAGTAACACAAGAATGGATGGCTGAAAATTTTCATGATCACATAACCACTAACATTTGGCCTCCTAATTCCCCAGATCTCAATCCATTGGACTATTATATGTGGAGAGTTGTTGAAAGAGAGGTCAATAAACACGCCCATAACACCAATGATTCTATGAAAGCTGTCATACTCAGAGTAATGTCCAAAAGGAACCAGGACCACTTGATTCAAGCATGTAGATGATTTAGATCTCATATAGAAGCAGTTGTTGAAGCTGAAGATGACTTTATTGAATAAAATTATAGAAAAAAAGGGTTTATTTTTTATTCTCATTGCATTTTCTTATAAATAAAGTTATCTTTTATTATATATCTGTTTTATTTATTATAAGCATAAATCTGTCCTCAAATATCTTACACACCCTGTATATATTAAACACACACACACACACACACACACACACACACACACACACACACACACACACACAAACACACACACACACACACACACACCTTACAAAGCCGATAATTGTTTCTGTTGTTAACATATTTAGATATAGAAAATATCATTGAAATTAAAATTTCCTAAAATACATATTAACACAACATCTTCATGGCGATCCAAAATTAGTCAGGTGAATTCTTCAATTGAAGATATGATTTCCTCCATACGTATTTTTGTTGTCTAATTTCTCGAAATTCTTGAAGAGGATATTTGGATCCACTTGTCATACATGAGGAATTAACTTGAATGTGTTTTTTACTTGCATTTATTGGTATCTGATTTTTGGATATAGTTAATCAAATCCGTCTAAAACTAAGTGCTTTATTTATATCTACCTGGATTTTAAAATCCCTTTTCTTCTCTCTCTCTCTCTCTCTCTCTCTCTCTCTCTCTCTATATATATATATATATATATATATATATACATACACACACACAGCTAGTGAGGGGGAAGCATCAGTCGAAAGCTACAACAATACGAGGAAGCACATTGTATCCAGCAGCCTATGACAGCATCCAACTGTCTGGTCGCTATAGTAATACAGTACAATGATACACACACACACACACACACACACACACACACACACACACACACACACACACACACATATATATATATATATATATATATATATATATATATATACCACTGTACTGTATCACTAATATATATATTCTAAATAGTAAAAATAAATATGTAAATGCAATATCGTCACTAGGCCAGTACTAAATAATATTATAAATTACACTGCATTCATTATTTATAATCACCCATACTAAAAATGCAAGCAAAATTAAAAACAATACATATTATCATAATATAATTATATTATTATAATAGAAATTTACTGAAGTCATTTGAAAAAAAGCCTTTAATTAACTTTTTATTCAAAAGTATTTGTATATATTAATCTTATATTAGACAGTTATATATAATATAATACTAAATTTAGTTAGTAATTCACTGAATTATTATAAATACCGCTATTAGTATACTAATTTAAACTTACGAATCAGTCAGTCCCAATCAAATATTTTTTTCAAAGTTCAATTACAAAATGTGGATCACGTGACAAAAATGGGTAAAACATCACTGGAAAAACAGTGTTCACGTCATCATCAATAACTTTAGAGTTTTACCACATTATGTATCTATTAAAGGCGGCGAGCTGACAAAAACGTTAACACGCCGGGCGAAATGCATAGCGGTATTTCGTCTGCCGTTACGTTCTGAGTTCAAATTCCGCCGAGGTCGACTTTGCCTTTCATCCTTTCGGGGTCGATTAAATAAGTACCAGCTACGGACTGGGGTCGATATAATTGACTTAATCCCTTTGTCTTTCCTTGTTTGTCCCCTTTATGTTTAATCTCTTGTAGGCAATAAAAAAATAAACGTTAGCACGCAATCTTCGCCTTCATAACTCCTCATTACTTAATAGATTCTCTGATGTTATTTATTCTTTTAAACATAGGTACTACTTATCTTTCACGCATTTTGCTAAATCTATGTAATCCAATAACTTTAAGTATCCATACCCCAAATAACCTTAAACTAAGTCAAAGTAAGCCTAGCAACCTACTATTTAAAAAAATTACTACCTCCACTCTTATTCTTTCTCATATATACATTTCCTGTTTCTTCCAAATTTTTCAAATCCACCACTTCCCACTTTCCTCTTAGCCTCCCCACCCTCCCCACTTGTAAAAATACTTAACACTACCCCACTCCTTTGAAGCTAACCAATCTACCTCTACCCCCTTGCTATTCACATCCCTCTATTCAATTTCATACACCTCTCCATACCATAACACCCTCTCCAGTACTAACCCAATTCCTTTGTCCCACTAACTACTAACTATTTTGACTACCTACTCACCTCCACTCTATCCCCTCTTCTTCTCTTCTCATTTCTTTCTACATACCTTAATAATCTCCCTCATCCGCTGAACCAGTCGACTTATTTCCTCAAATAATGGCCATTCCTGTTTTCATTACATCAATCGTTAACTCTATAGCATGCATACAAACTAAAACAAAGGTTACCATTCACATACTACCTAAACCACCCTTCCATTGTCCTCTCACCTTCCACCTCTACTACTATCACTAGCCTCATTGATAACCGCTAACCCTGAAATTTATTTTCTCCTCTCACTACTCCCTATCTAAATACCTCTCAACTCCTCCTTCTAATACACTTAGATCTCCACAAAATCATTCCATCTTTATTCTCCTTTCTGTCAACATCTTAAATATAAAATTGTCCCCTGAAGACAGAGGCTGGTATTATCCGATGATGGAATTAATTTACAATCATTATTTTGGACCACCAAGCCCTCAGAAGCAACTGTTAGACTCGTAAAATTGTTATCCACCCCCTTAAATTCCTGATATCATTTCTATACTGTGTGAATCGAACCTTTTTATATGTAAGCCTATGTACATTTTTAAAATTAAATGTATTTAATATTTTTTGCATATCGACTTGCCTAACTTGCGCTATCCCTATACTTAGTCCTCTACCTGCTCAAGTTCAAATCTCTTGAGCACTACGAAGTGTATTCTATACGGAGAATATCTCTCATCTCTCTCTCTCTCTCTCTCTCTCTCTCTCTCTATATATATATATATATATATATATATATATATATATATATATATATATATAGGCGCAGGAGTGGCTGTGTGGTGAGAAACTTGTTTCCCAACATGGTTCCGGGCTCAGTCCAACTGCATGGTACCTTGGGCAAGTGCCTTCTACTATAGCATCAGATCGACCAACGCCTTGTGAGTGGATTTGGTAGACGGAAACTGAAAGAAACACGTCGAATAATATACATGTATATATATATATATATATATGTATGAGGGTGTTTGTTATTTGTGTCTGTGTTTGTCCCCCCACACAATCGATGTTGGTGTGTTTACGTCCCCGTCACTTAGCGGTTCTGCAAAAGACACCGATAGAATAAGTACTATGCTTACAAATAATAAATCCTGGGGTCGATTTGTTCGACTAAAGGTGATACTCCAGCATGGCCGCAGTCAAATAATTGAAACAACTAAAAGAATAAAGGAATAAAAGAATATATATATATATATATATATATATATATATATATATATATATATATATATGTACTCATAAACATACATATGTGTGCATGAATTCATATGCATATTAGTAACATAACCGCCGAGAAATTAATGGAAGACTTAGAGAACAATTCCGATTTAAAATCAAACATCCAGAATTGTAGTAATAAAACTTTTAGCAATATAGTGACTAAATTTATGGAAATAAACATCCAGAAAGATACTAACAGATTCATCACGTATGGTTTTTACTAAAGTCACAAATAAATGCACATATTCAAACAGACATAGAAAATGTAGGTGATATAATGCCTAGATTCTCTTCCTCATACGGAATATTTGATAATGAAATTCACATAATAATATATAACACTCTTCAACAACGAATATACTATTCAAGTCATAGAACTGTACAAGCACCAATGCAATGCAACCAACACATCAGACACAAGTGTATTAAAAATAAAGAAGCCACAAATAAAGTGTACTATATGAATAAAATTCATACTCACCATCGTATAAAGGAACCCATCATCAAAAGCCTCATAAAACGGAATAAATGCATTACATCAAGCCATAATGTAGTACTAATAATATACTATAAAACGCTAAAATAAAATTCTCCTTATCGAAAACAAGCTAGAATTATATAAAACCGTGATCGTATGTCATCTATAAATTTGATTGTAGGCACGAAAGTTATAAACTTCACGACTCCAACTGATGTATCGACTGGTTAAGTACTACATTTTTCTGCCACATCACCATGCACTTACATCAAGGAACAACTTAATTCGCAACACCATAACACAACGCAAAACTAGATAGAAAATGTTAATTAATTGGCCATCTATAATGTACAGAATTCCCCACAAAAATAGACAATTAATAATGGAAGAAATAATTCTAAAATCCGGCAAAATATTTAAATAAAAACAGACAATATACACTCATCACAAGAAAAAATAAACACCTAATTGATGACGTAATAAATCTAACGGTCAAAATTCAAATTCAAGTGGGAATGTCTGCACCAAACACATTATCCCTGCCTATCAAAAAGACAAAACTAGGGCACTGTCGTGTTTCCAAAACAACGCGCGTGCGCACACACGCGGACGGACACACGCACACACACACACACACACACACACACACACACACAGACACACACACACAAGCGCGCGCGCACGCACGCACGCACGCACGCACGAACATGCATACATACACACACGATCTACTACATCGGTTCCTAGATACGTTCCTAAAACATGCGCCGCCAAACGGACCATTATGATATAAAATAGAGTTACGTGAGCGATACGCTATTTTTGAAAGTAATTAAAACACAAATGAAGGTGACTGACATTGCTAAATGACAGAAAAACCTCAGAGTCTTACGTTTCAAGTACGTAATAAGATAGCTCAACCCATTGTATCGTAACGGAACTGATAAGATTAGAAATTAATCGGGATGGAAATATATCATAAAACAATGAAACAGGTTTGATTAATCAACTTGAATCTTAAGTACACACACCTATTTACCATTAATTACCATTAATTCAGTTAAAAAGTTTTACATCAGCGCTCTCCTTAGAAACTTACTGATAAAGATTATTTTTGCCGATACTGATTCTACAGTAAGCTTTTTATAAAGTCATGCTAGCTACGTTGCTCCCTACGGTCGATGTGAAAAAGTTCGCTATCTTCCAGTCGTTTCAACATCTCGTGTGATGATTTTATATTTGCACCTTAGATGAACTTACAGCTTTTGGGTTTGTAGGCCGTTTGCCGTCCACTCACAATGGGCACCCCCCCCCAAAAAAAAAATCAAACAAAAAACTTTTGCGAACTATCTGGATATATGTGTGAATATGCATGATTATGAATCCTAGTCTCTTACATGTCGCATAGTCTCTTACATACAATTATTATAATTGTCTAAAGTCTCTGACTGGAACAATTGTCTCTACGGAAAAAATAAGAAAAAAGAAAAAACAAACAAACAAGGAAAAGGACACTAAAATGAATTAGCCTTCAATTGGGTGGTTTAAAATATAACTGTATTCATACATACACGCTACATGTGTATGTATGTATATATGTATGTATGTATGTATGTATGTACACACATAGGCACAGAGACACACAGACACAGGCACAGAGACACACACACACACACACACACACACACACACACACACACACACACACACACACACACACACAGTATTAAAGACTAATTCTTATCTATTCTGCAGAATATCATGTATCTTATTACTGAGCGCGTGTAGCTCTAGGACGATAAGTCCATGTTGAGTAACTTACCAAAGTATTTCAGTCACTCAACCACTATCTCAGCATACAATCAGACAAGATAGAATGCATAGGAATTTTCAAGTCTGCGCACATTTGAAGAATACCCACACCTGGCACCTTACTCCGTATACGTTTTCTTATCAAACATTTTCCTCCTTCACACTTCTATACTTTTCTTCTAGTGAAGGGCTTACGTCCGAAACGTTAAGAATTACCCCGTCTTTTTAAGCGTCAGACTAACACAACATTTGTTAAAACTTATCCCTCCCGTATCATCTTCTTTGCCTTCTTACACATACACGCACCGCGTATGCGCACAGACTCGTGCGTACACACACACACACACAACACACAACACACAACACACACACATCTGTCACATTTCTAGCTTTGTTACATATTTGCTGACAATACATTGTTAACTGTCTGCCTTTATATAATCTATTATTCTCTGTACTTATTATCTTCTTCCCGCTTATTCTTCATAATAATTCAACAAATCACAAAATCTTTCAAATATTCTTTTCACAATGGAGCGTTCACAGTCTTCTATATGTATGCTTCCTTTCTCAGACGCTGTGACTATTTTATCACGACGCTTTCGCCAGTGAAAAATTGGTCATAAAATTCTTTTCAAGGATATAAAATCAAATTAATACCTCTGAGTGTAAAAACTCGCAAGCACTCCATCATTTACAAAGCGACACTTCAGTAGTCATGCTTAGAATTTTCAATTAAACTGTTAATGTGATTTCATTGTTCTTGTACAACACTGATACAGACAACATGCCAATAGAAGACGTGTGTATAAAGAGGGTTTTACACACACACACACACACACTGACACACATACATACTCTCACACACACATACAAACGCACATGTATGTATGTATATACATGTGTATTGCCCATACATTGTATATTCATTATTAATTTTAAAGGTCTTACTCGTGAGATACGTACTGTTGTAAACACAGGCACATACATATATACACACGCACACAAACACACGCTTACATCTTGCATGCATACACATACATACAGACAGTCATACAAATACAGTTACATATCACACATGGAACAACAAAAACACACACAAACATACACACACAAATGAACACGCACACATTTATGTGGAGCCAACGAGGAAGCCTCTATGTGATCTCTCGACCTTCTAGGAATAGCAACCGAATCATATGCTAGTGAAACATTGTATCTTTTGTAAAAATGTCCATTGTGGCTTGAGATACACTGTGAACGAATGTATGATGGGATGGTTATGGCTAGAGTGCCTCAGACTATATTGTCTGCTTAATCAGAGATAACTTTGAGACAAACAATAACAATAGCAGCAAATACCAACAAACGCAGACGGATTGTGTTTTCGTGTGTACTATATATGTATACATGCATAGATATGTTTATATATATATTGAAAAATATCGTTATAGGTATAAATATACCATAAACAATTATAGAAAATGGAGGAGATAAAGATGTTGAATCAAAATTAGATTTAATACAAAATAGGATTCAATACATACGCGCGTTTCAAAGGACAATACAAATATGCAAGAAAAAAATTATAACCATAGTAATTATAATTAAATTTATGCATTGTCATTTTCATCAGTGTGAGGAATTTTTGTAAGGACATCAAAAAAGGTTTAATAAAATAAAGTAAATTAAAATAAGATACAATAAGGAAGAATACAAATGGGGTAATAGGGAAAAATCGGATATTTACAAGCAAGTTGTAAAACGGGAAAAAATAACAATGATAATAATAGTAAGAGAGACGAAAGAGAACATTGAAAAAACGAATATATATATATTTTACACGAGGCTAAAAAGTGATAAGCAAGACTATGTTTGAAACATAGTCTTGCCTATCACTTTTTAGCCTCGTGTAAAATATATATATATTTTTTTCATTTTTTCAATATTAATATGTATATGTATAACTCTCTATGGTTTTTTACTAGTCCACCTGTTACGTTATATTCTACTATACACATGTGGCCCTATTTATTATACTTTACCATTTTTTAAACATACTCGTTAGCCTTTCATTCTTATTTTTATGTTATAGTTTACCGCACATATAAACGTGCATACACATTGATATGTCTGTCTTTTTTCTCTTTCGTCTCTTACTATTATTATCACTGTTATTCCCTTTTTATAACTTGCTTGTAAATATCCCATTTGTATTCTCCTTTATTGTATCTTATTTTTATTTACTTTATTTTAGTAAACCTTTTTTGATGTCCTTACAAAAATTCCTCATACTGATGAAAATGACAATGCATAAATTTAATTATAATTACTATGGTTATAATTTTTTCTTGTATATTTGTATTGTCATTTGAAACGCGCGTATGTATTGAATCCTATTTTGTATTACATGTAATTTTGATTCAACATCTTTATCTCCTCCATTTTTCTATAATTGTTTATGGCATATTTATACCTATATCGATATTTTTCAACTACTATTTTCATATTCTTATTACTTGCTCTGGCTGTTTTTTTTAATGAAAATGATGAATCTTTATTAGAAATCATTCTTTCTCTCTTTTTGGACCTCTCAAAAAGTTTGAATTGTTCTCTTTTGAACTTATTTTCCCCCTATATGTATGTATGTATGTATGTATGTATGTATGTATGTATGTATGTATGTATGTATACACACACATATATGACTACATACACACCGACACACATATACATACACTCCATACACACATATACATATATGTATTGTGTGTGTCTTAGTCTGTGTATGTGTTTATATGCATATATATATATACACATATACATACACATATAGTGTATATATATATATATATATATATATATATATATATATATATAACAAGCAAAAATACTAGTTCTAAAATCTTTCTAAGATATATATATGTGTGTATATATATGTGTTTGTGTGTCTGCATTTGGGTAAAAGATGAATGTCACTACATTCTTTGAGACTCCTATCAAAAATCCCAGCCTTCATATCTCATCGAAAAAACAATAAATAGCCACTCCCTTATATGAGAAAGTAAAACATATTGACATCACACGTACGTGTAAATGTGTTTGTGTGTGAATATATATATATATATATACTCTCTCTCTCTCTCTCTCTCTCTCTCTCTATATATATATATATATATATATATATATATATATATGTATATATATATATATATATATATATATATATATATATATATATATATATATATATATATATATATATATACATATATATACACCCACCCACGCGTATGTGTGTGTGAGCGAATGAGTGAGTGTGTATGTATCTGCTGAGTATTGTTTTGCGAGCAATAATAAAAGAAAAGAATATTACCATGTTCTAAAGCCGATACTCTATAGAGCAGAAACCTTTACATTGTGTCATACATTAACTACACAGAGGAACCCTCCAAAATACAGATGCGCGAAGCTTTTTCGTTTTTTTTTTCTAAATAAATATCAAAAATTACCGACATGATTACAATGTTATTAGTCATGTAGCTAATTTTCTGACATCCCCTTCTCATTATAATTTTTAAAATTCACTATCGTCCAGGTGTGTTCTGTGTGTCCAGAGGTCGGATTGCCAAAACTCT
This sequence comes from Octopus bimaculoides, assembly GCF_046866305.1. Classification (NCBI taxonomy): domain Eukaryota; kingdom Metazoa; phylum Mollusca; class Cephalopoda; order Octopoda; family Octopodidae; genus Octopus; species Octopus bimaculoides. The sequence continues at coordinate 47,732,785 of NC_142937.1, read as the reverse complement.
CAAGTTTTCTCTGCATTGTGCTGCGTGCATACAGTTAGCCAGGATCCTTTTTCTGTCCCATTCTTTGATGTCGTCAGTCTGCAAACGTCCTTGACGGCCTCCTGTTCTCTTCCTCCCGACACGTCCTGTCAGAAATGACTCGTGTCGCATCGTATGTCCAAAATTTGATAGCTTTGTGCACTTGACTCTTGACAATAAGTGTCTTTTAACTTCCAACTTTTCTAGTACTGCAGCGTTTGGTACCCTGTATTTCCAGCTTATTGCGCTCAATTTACGGAAGATCTACATCTCAAACAGTAAATAAGAAATGTTGATGATTTTAACGTTAGGTATTTAATATTCGTCATTGAATATGTTCACTAATGCTTAACTGTTGATTTTTATGCAGATGGCTTCCCTCAGTGATTAACATTAATGTTTTGTTGGGCTGGGAAAATGAAGTTTCTTCCTGAAAACGTGTATCAACAATTGAATAGATTTCAGTGTCAACGTCTCAATATCATTCTTCTTAACATCATATTGTGGGGCCATTTAGTGATACGTATTTTATCTAACTCTGACCCTTCATATCAAAGATTACTCACTCTTTACCATACGATCCCATGTATAAAACAGTAGTTCTAATGGAGGACGAAATAGAATTGTTCGAGTGTAGCTTTTCACTTTATTTAGCAATGCAGTTCAAAGATAATTCCTTCCTGCAGCGTTTAGTCAGGGAAGCAAAAGCAGCATCTATAACCTTTTATTATTTCTTTTTTTGGTTGAGGCGGATTTAAGGCGGTGAGCTGGCAGAATCGTCAGTTTTTATGTTCTGAGTTTTTACGTTCTGAGTTCAAATGCCGCCATGGTCAATTTTGCCATTCATCCTTTCGGGGTCGATAAAATTAGTACCAGTTGAGCATTGAAGACAGTGTAATCGACTTCCACATCCCTCAAATTTGTGGTCCTTGTGCCAGAATAGGAGATTATTTAAGATACTTAACTAATTAAATTAAATTACAGCGATGTCTATCTCAAATCACCGAGAATATAATAAATTAGGAAAATTCAAAAACGGCATACGTCACGTTTGTATTTAAAGAAGTAGCGGTTTCTCATTATCATGACTTATAATACTCCCAATGATTTGAGTTAATTGAAATAAAATTAACTTAAAATAATTAGGTATGCATATAAATTACGTAATTATGATGTAAATGATATTTAGTGCTAATGAAACAATTATTGAGCGTATTTAAGCTACTATAAACTATTTCTGAAATGCATACTTACCTACATTTTATCATATCTATCTATCTATCTATCTATCTATCTATCTATCTATCTATCTATCTATCTATCTATCTACCTGTCTGTCTATCTGTCTGTCTGTCTGTCGGTCTGTTTGTCTAACTATCTATATGTATATATATATTTACACATCTATATTATATAATATATATAGTATGTATTTATACATATTCAAATACATATACACATACACATACACACACACGCACGCGCACACATATATATCTATATATATTCATACATACATACATAATAACACATATATATAACAAGAATAGGAATTGCTCACAAACTGTTCTGATGATAAACCCGCTTCATTATGTTACAACATCATGTGTATCTGTCTGTGTAGGATGCTTTGGCATCACATGTAACTAGATATAAATTGTGAAGTAGCTATAAACATATCATGTCTCACTTCTCTGAATTTTGCTTAATTATGTACATGTATAAGTATGTGTTTATGTATATATATATATATATATATATATATATATATGCGTGAGAACCCAGGCATATTATGTTGAAATGAAACTATAACTTCTAAATAATTTAGTGTTAAATAAGTTATCTATTAAAAATAATCTATAAAGAACCAAATGAATGATATAAAAAACAAGAATACATATTATTTCCAAATAGTAGAAAATCTTTAGCAAAGTAAAAAACAGTACTTATCCATATTTTTCCGTAATTTTTCCGGAAAAATATGGATAAGTACTGTTTTTTACTTTGCTAAAGATTTTCTACTATTTGGAAATAATATGTATTCTTGTTTTTTATATCATTCATTTGGTTCTTTATAGATTATTTTTAATAGATAACTTATTTAACACTAAATTATTTAGAAGTTATAGTTTCATTTCAACATAATATTAGAACTTCGATTTGAATAGTGTTGATATATTTTCGATTATTTTTGATTAATAATATTTGATGAATAATTAATCTTTATTATTTATAATATCGTTAAAGATTTTTTTAAATTAAAATTTTGTATATATATATATAAAGTTTAATCTTTTATTCTTAATTTTTTCTTTCCTAATTTTTTCATTCATAATTTTCCATTCATAATTTTTTCATACATATTTTTATTATTACGTTTGTAGAAATAAATAATCTTGTATTTTTCTATTATTCAATTGATTTTTAATTATAATTAAATAAACGTCTTTAGCTTTAACACCGGTTAAATATGTACTAATTTTATCTTCATTATTATTTTAAACTTAAACTTCGTTCAAATTGTATTTAAAACAATGATAATTTAAAACAATGATAATTTATGTAAGATGTTTTTTGTATATAATATACATGTTATTATAATGGATGAAGGGATGATTATTGAATGGTTATTATTTTGATATTATGATATTTTAAATAATTTTTCTATCTTTATATAATAAGTATTTCATATTAATTCATTTGGTACTTATTGTTGGTTGAGATATATATATCTAATTATTGTTCTACTTACGATCTGACGATTAGCTATATTTTTGAATAGAATTTATTTTCGATAATTTTAATTGATTTTAATCGATTTAAATTTCCTTTCTATTTGAAAATTAGTTATGAAACACGTGTAATCTTTTTATTATATTTATCTTATGATATTTACTTTACTTTATATTATACTCATTCATTGTGCTTATAATTATTAATTTTTCTATATGTGATAGTGGATTTTCATCGATGAGTTCTTGAAACTTGGTTATTTTCCCTAAAACTATATATTATATATATATATATATATATATATATATATATATATATATATATGTATGTATGTATGTATGTATGTATGTATGTATGTGTGTGTGTGTGTGTGTGTGTGAATATGAATATAGATATGTGTGTATGTTGCAATAAACGAAATATCTTCCAGTTCGCCGGGTCCTGAAATTTATACGTAAAAAAACATTGAGATGACATTCACATTACTGAAAGGATGTTGTACTAAAGACCATTCGTTCAAATATGCAAACAGATGATAATCTACTGCCTGTAACAGCACACCACTATTATTGTGAATATTTATCTTTCATTTCGCCCTGTTTACGTATGTTTATTGACCATATAATATCTCTCTAGCTAGAATTTCACAACTTGTGAGGTAATTATCTCGTTTAATCTAATCTTACGACGCTTCCGCGATTCCCTAGCGTTTAATAGGATGAACTCTTACTCATAATCGTCTCCATCTAACGGCACCACAGTACCACAGTAATAGAAACAAGTATATTGGATGAGACGGTTTTTCTGCATAAGCATGTATGTGTGTGTGTGTGTGTGTGTGTGTGTGTGTGTGTGTGTGTGCGTGTGTGCGCGCGCGTAAATTTACGTGCATATGGAAATACACATACATACACACACACACACACACACATACCTACAGTCAGAGAAAGAAACAGAAATGTCTTTATTCGTTTTCTTTATTTATTTTTGTATTCTTCCATGTATACATGCATGTAAGTATGTATATATGTATAATAGGCGCTAGAGCGTAACAGACCGGACCTAGTGGTGGTCGACACGATGCATCACATGTGCTATATAGTTGATGTTGCGTGCCCCTTTGACCCGTGAATAGTCAAGAAGGAAAGTGAACAAATAGAAAAATACGACCCTCTTAAGTACGAAATAGAAAATGAAGGTGAAGATAGTACCAATTATTGCTGCGCTCTTGGGGACAGTATCAGGAGGCATGAAGAGGAATATAAAGGAAATTGTAATGAAGTGCCCAGTAGAACCTTTACAAAAGTTTTAGCTCCTTGGTACGGTCTGAATAACCAGAAAAGTATTACATAGCTGAAAAGAACGGATAGTATGGTACCGTCCGCTGCAAGTAGCAAACCTGATACGCATGTAAGACTCCAGGAGTTCCAACAAAACCTCTGATAAAAAAAAAATAATAATAGTAATAAACTCTGACAATTTGAAGTGTGAAAATTCGCCAATAGTAATTGTCGCACTTGGAAGTATCAGCACTCAACCACCGACATGGTTCAAAAAAATTGGTACAAATGTAAAGATAGAACACCTATAAAAATCATCATTTCTTGGAAATGCAGGAGTTCTCCGCAGGGTCCTTGAATCATGATCAGTAAACAAGTGTCAACTTAGTCTGCTGGTTGTGAACAGCTGACACTTTCCACCATACTCAGCAAAGTAATCTGAGAGTTTTCGTCAAATAATAATAATAATGATTCCATAGACATGGCTGTGTGGTTAAGAAGCACAATTTGAGACTACATGGTTCCGGGTTCAGTTCCTTGGGCAAGTGTCTTCTACTATAGCCCCGAGCTGACAAATGCATTGTGAATGAATTTCGAAGACGGAATCTGTGCGGAAGCCAGTCGTACACACACATACATACATCGATATATGTTTACATTAACCAAAGTATTCAGTATTATTGTTTCATTTCAGCCGATGTTACCTATTGGTTTTGTGCTGGCTATTACATAACCAAATATTAGGGAATAGGACGGTTAAGCGGTTAAGTAATATAATTCAGAGGTGGTGATACACACACACACACACACACACACACACACACACACACACACACACACACATACACACACACACACACACACGTATGTATCAGTGTGTGTGCGTTTGCGTATGACCCCTCACCGCTTGATAACCGGTGTTAGTTTTTCTACGTCTGCGTAGCATAGCGGTTTGGCAAATGTGTTTCATTGAATAAGTACCAGACTTTTATAATAAAAATGTAGTGGGGCTAAATTTGTTCGACTAAATCTTTCAAAGTAGTGTTCTAGCATGGCCGCAGTCCAATAATTGAGACAAGCAATAGATAAAAGATTAAAGCTAAAACCTAAATACACAAGATCTTTATTCAATCGGGCTTTTCGCTCAGAAATCTCAAGTTCTTAAAATATATTTCTGTAGGAGATGATTAATTAGCGAAGTCTCAAGCAAATGCTATTATAGGTAGAGCAACTAGGAAGAGAGGGAGAGAGAGAGAGAGAGAGAGAGAGAGAGAGAGAGAGAGAGAGAGAGAGAGAGAGAGAGAGGGAGGGAGAGAGAGAGAGTGAGAGAAAGAGGGGGAAGAAAGAGAGAGAGAGAGGAGGAGAGAAAGAGAGGGTAAGAAAATTTAAGATGCTTATCTGATTAGTCATTTGATTGTAATATATGCTGATTCTCTCTGAGTGTATGCTGAATATACATATTTTAATGATAATACAGTAAATGTCGTTTATATCGTCATATCCTCAAATTCTATTCTTGGAAATAAATTTAATTAATGATCTTGATAGTGCGTTGTTAATGTAGTGAGATATAAATGAGAGAGAGAGAGAGAGAGAGAGAGAGAGAGAGAGAGAGAGAGAGAGAGAGAGAGAGAGAGAAAGAGAGAGAGAGAGAGAGACAGAGAGACAGAGTGTGACAGACAGAGAGATAAATATATGGACAGAAAGAAAGCGAGAGAGTTAAGGAAGGAGAAAGAATGTAAATTAGCATGGTCACAAAATTATGGCTTTATTAAACGTTTGAAATATGAATATAAATACGGTTGTAGCTATATCATTAACATCTGCTATCATCAATCAACACTGCAATTATAACCACCACCAACACCGCTATCATAGTTACACTACCGTAACCGTCTCCAAATTTAATCTGTTCGATCAGACTTATGTAACTAAACAACAGTACCACCACCGACAGAATAATAATAATAATAAACCATTCTACTCTAGGCCCAAGGTCTGAAGTTTGGTGGGAGGGGACGACTCAAGTGTTTCCCTGGTACTTAACTTATCGACCCTGAAAGGATGGAAGGCAAAGTTGACATCGGCGGAATTTGAACTCAGAACGTGAAGAAAGACGAAATTCCGCTAACAATTCTGCCAGGTCACTGCCTTAATAATAATGATAATAATAATAATAATAATAATAATGATGATGATGATGATGATGATGATGATGATGATGATGATGATGATGATGATGATGATAATAATAATAATAATAATAATAATAATAATAATAAAGGTAAAGCAACCATACTCTGGGATATGCCAATACACACAGATAGAGAAATTAAGGCCAATAGGCCAGATATAGTTGTCAGAGATCATGAAGAAAAAAATTGCTTTCTAATTGATGTATCAATACCAGCAGATGACAAGGTTTCTCTAAAAGAAATGGAGAAACTTTCAAAATACAAAGACCTGGAAATAGAGGTAACTCAAATGTGGAATCTAAAACAGAAACAATTCCTATCATAATAGGCGTATTATACGGTAAATGTCGTTTATGTCCTCATATCCTCAAATTCTATTCTCGACTTTGCCTTTTATCCTTTCGGTGTCGATTAAAAAAGTAACAGTACGCACTGGGGTCAATGTAATCGACTTAATCCCTTTGTTTATCCCCTCTATCTTTAGCACCCACCTGTGGGCAATAAAGAAATAAATATGTGTAATCTCTGATCACGAGCAGAAGTAGTGGGGGAGCATCATAGCCATGTGTTGAGAGGAATTCCTTGGTGTTTGAATAATTCACCTCTGAAAACATGGGTGTTTTGTTCAACATACTTAAACGACCCTTATTCAAGGACCATTTGAGCAGGATGGGCTACTCGACCCGATGAAAATTCTAACTGGGCCCTACCTTCAAGGTTATGCACTGTTAATCCTGATATGAGATCACCATGTTGCGCATATATGGTCATGATGCATGTGCCTGGTGTACCTTTATCAGAAGGGTACTCATGATGGGTATACTGGGCTTCGTATATTTTACCTTAGTGTGACTTTGATGGCATGCACTCCTCTCTCACTCAATAATGATGATGATGATGATGATGATGATGATAATAATAATAATATTAATTATTAATAATCCTTTCTACTATAGGCACAAGGCCTGAAATTTGTGGGGAGGGGGTAGGTCAATCACATCGACCTCAGTGCTCAACTGGTACTTAATTTATCGAACCCCAAAAGACGAAAGGTAAAGTGAACCTCGGCGGAATTTGAACTCAGAACGTAGCGACAGGTGAAATATCGCTAAGCATTCCGACCAACATGCTAATGATTCTGCCAGCTTGCCGCCTTAATAATAATAATAATAATAATAATAATAATAATAATAATAATAATAATAATAATAATAATAATAATAAATATCAAAAAAATATCAAAAAAAAAATATCAGAAATAGAAATAGAACAATTGAAAGAAAAAATACATCAGGAAAATCTAGATAGTAGTCACACAGCAATGCCAAATAATAATATAAACACTGAGATAGCAAAACACGAGGACAAACGTAACATTTCCGGCAAAAACGAAGTAAACAAAAAACAACAAACCCAGACCGTAGAGATGTATAATAGTGTACAAAAAGCACCAATCCAGAACACCACAGACAAACATATGAATGAAAAGGAAGGCAAAACAAATATAAAGCCTGGAAATAACGAAGGGAAACCTAATAATTACGATACTATGAAAATGAAAATAACCGAAGAACTGAAAACCACAGATCTTAGAATGGACCACAGATTATATCTCCCAAAAATCAAAATAGACAATAAAACAACATCAATAATAAATAGCATAAACCTGGCCGTCACGGAACTAACAACCACAGAAACAACTGGCAATATCACTGAGCTAAATGACATAATATATGCGGCAGCTACTGCAGCCACAAAAGAAGCAGGATACTCACTCAAACCCACCCGAACAGGAGTTCTACCACCCAAACAGACCTTGTGGATAAATAACATCCAGAACAAAATTTAAAAAAAGAGAAAAGATTTATCGATTCTCAACGAAATTAGTAAACAATCAACACTACTAAGTAACAAGAAGAAAACAAAAATACTGTACAAATACAACATTACAGAAAAAGACTTACCTGAGGCAAAAGAAAAACTAAAGCAAGACATCCTTGCCAAAACACAGAGGATCCGCCGGTATGAGAAACGCCAACGTTTCTTTGAACAAAACAAACAGTTCAAATCCAACAACAAAAAAGCTCTACCAAGAACTGGGTAAAAATAAAATAGACATTACTTCAGCACCAACAACAGAAGAACTAGAGAAATTCTGGAAACAAATATGGTCGGTGAAGCAACAACCCCAAAAACGACCATTAAAACAACGAACTTAGCACCTGAGCAACTCTGGGCCCCTATAACAACTGAAGAGGTCACCCAGACACTGCAAAGACTAAGCAACTGGAAGGCACCTGGACACGACAAGATCCCCAATTTCTGGTTAAAACACCTGCCAGCAATGCATAAAAAGCTGGCAGAAAACTTTAACAACATAATAGCAGATCCAGAGACAATGCCTGAATGGCTCACAAAAGGGAAAACCATCTTAATCCCCAAATCCACGGAAACGGAGAAGCCACAAAACTATAGACCTATAACCTGTCTCCCTACGATCTACAAAGCCTTTACTGCAATAATATCGCAGAGATTGAGTAAACACCTGGAAAATAACAACCTGTTTCCAGAAGAGCAGAAGGGATGCTGCAAGGGCTCATACGGCTGTAAAGATCAATTATTGATCAATAAAGCCATAACTGAAGACAGCCGCAGAAAGAAGAAAGGCCTCAGTATGGCCTGGGTGGACTACCAAAAGGCTTTCGACAGTATTCCCCACACGTGGATTCTGGAAACATTAGCCATAAACAAGGTGGCACCAATTATCATAAAATACATAGAGCACTCAATGAACAAATGGCAGACAGTGCTACAACTCCAAACAAAAGAGGGACTTGTGAAAACGAAAGCCATCCCGATTAGAAGAGGAATATTCCAGGGAGACATGCTCTCTCCACTCCTGTTCTGCCTGGCACTCACACCTGTAACAGAATTGCTAAATAGAACTGGATGCGGTTACAAATGCTATGGAAAAACAGTCAGCCACCTTCTATATATGGATGACCTAAAATTATATGCAAAAAACGACAAAGAGCTAGAAGCACTACTACAGACAGTACACGGCTTTACCAAGGAAATAGAAATGAAATTCGGATTAGAAAAATGTGCCAAAGCAACCCTGAAAAGAGGAAAATTAGTTAAAAGTAGCAATATAACACTAGATAAAGCCAATGAAATAAGAGAACTAGACGAAAGCCAACCATATAAGTATTTAGGAGTCAATGAACTAGATAGGATACAACATACACAAATGAAAGAAAAAATAAAGAAAGAGTACTATAGACGAGTTAGATCAATACTAAAAACAGAGCTCAATGCTAAAAACAAGATAATGGGTATCAACACTTTAGCTGTCCCAGTTATAAGCTACAGCTACAATATCCTTAACTGGACACTAAACGAACTATGTAAAATAGACAGGAAAACAAGAAAAATAATGACAGGATATAGGATGCACCACCCAAAATCTGACATAGAAAGGCTATATATACAACGCACAGAAGGTGGCAGGGGTCTTATACAGCTAGAAAACTATTATAAAATAACCACCATAGGACTACAAAAATACCTACTCCAGAAGCAAGGGAAACTAATACAAATAGCCACAAAACACGAGCAAAACAAAAAACTGTTTTCAGTATTTAAGGAAGCTGACAAATACAAACAAGAAATTAATCTACCTAACAAATACGAAGAAGAAGACGAAGAAGAAGAAACAACAAAAGCTATAAAACAAATGAAATCCAAACTAAAACTAGAACAGCAATGATAAAACGATGGCAAGAAAAGCCCCTACATGGTAAATACTGGGCTAAACTAAATGCGAAAGAAATAGACAGAGAAAAATCCCAGCAATGGCTGAGAAGCTCAGGACTCAAAGCAGAGACTGAAGGATTTTTAATTGCTGCACAAGACCAGAGCCTCCCCACCAGAAATTACCAAAAACACATAATGAAAAGAAATATAACAAGTAACTGTAGAATATGTGGAGATCGACAAGAAACAATAAATCATATTATCTCTGGCTGCCCAGTCCTGGCTAAGAAGGAATATATTCACAGACACGACAGAGCTGGGACCTATATACACTGGAAGCTATGCCAACACTACGGAATAACAACAGAAAAAAGATGGTATAAACACACGCCAGAAAAGGTCACAGAAAACGAGAAAGCAACCATACCTGGGATATGCCAATACACACAGATAGAGAAATTAAGGCAAATAGACCAGATATAGTTGTCAAAGATCATGAAGAAAAAAAATGCTTTCTAATTGATGTATCAATACCAGCAGATGACAACGTTTCTCTAAAAGAAATGGAAAAACTTTCAAAATACAAAGACCTGGAAATAGAGATAACTCGAATGTGGAATCTAAAAACAGAAACAATTCCTATCATAGTAGGTGCCTTAGGTATAATAAAAAAATATTCAGACAAATACATAACAAAAATACCAGGACTTACAAATATATATAACATACAAAAAATTGCACTACTGGGTACTGCACACATTCTACGCAAAACACTTTCAATACAGTAAACATAAGAGCACCACAGCAAACCACAGCACATACCCAAGGCGCACAGAGCTGCGCTCGGTAGTGAAGTGAAAGCACGTTATAAAAATAAAACTACTGAACAATAATAAAAAAAAAAAAAAATAATAATAATAATAATAATAATAATGATGATGAGTATGATGATGATGATGATGATGATGATATTGATGATGATGATGATGATTTCAAATTTTGGCACAAGGCCAGCAGTTTCGAGGGTGAAGTAAGTTCATTATATAGACTCCAGTGCTCAACTGGTACTTATTTTATCGACCTCGTAAGGATGAAAGTCAAAGTCGACCTCGGCAGAATTTGAACTTAGAATGTACAGACAGACGGAATGCCGGTAATCATTTTACCCGGCATTCTAACAATTCTGCCAGCTCGCCACCTTACTAACAATAATTGAGAAGTATATTATTGCTGCTCAGGATCAGCGCCTTCCAACTTGAAAATACCAGAAACATGAAAGCAGCCCATCGTGCCGCCTATACGAACTCCTACAGACAATCGATTACATAATCTTTGGGTGTAGCTGACTTGCACCAACTGAATGCTTGCATTGATATGACAGCGTAGATGAGCACATACTTTAGTCTATATGCCGAAAAGATAGCCTCCCCGACATAGATAATTGGTAGGAGCATAAACCACCACAACTTGACCAGGATGCTGAAGTTATCATCCTTCGGAATTTTGGTGTTCAGACGGGTCGAGAAATTCAGGACAACTGAGCAGATATTATGAAAAGCATTTTGAAAAGACATAGCTTTTGATTAATGCTGCAGCCCCAGTTGACAAAACCAACCTTCTGAAAACGTTTGAGAAATTGAATAAGTATATGGACTTGGAAGTAGAAATCAGAAGACGTGATATCTCAAAGCAATAACATTATTAGTCGTTATTGAAGATCTTGGAATAATATCGGTTTCAAATTTTGGAACAAGGCCAGAAATTTCAGGAGAAGGGTTAAGTCGATTATATTGACCTCAGTACTCAACTTGTACTTATCTTATCGACCTCGAAAGGATGAGAGGCAAAGTCGACCTCGGCGGTATTTGAACTCAGAACGTAAAGACGAGCGAAATGACGCTAACCTGATGTTAATTCTATTATTGAGCGTAGCAAGAAACAGGCTCATCCTTCTCACAGGCCTCAATGAAAATGTAATCTGAAATAAATTTGTTTCTTTCATTTATGTTTTTACCCAGTAGAGTTAAGTGGGTCGCCATAAACTGGTGCCATAAATAGTGGGTAGCGTCTCTAAAAAGTTTGGGAACCATGGCTCTATAAGGTTGACAGGGTATCGATAGATAGGTACCCTGTCAACCTTATAGGGGACACCAAAGTAAACGTAGGTTGATTTCCAAAATTGGTGAAGTGAGAAATATAAATTATTAAGCTAGCTGTTCGCAATTTAGAACCGAAAGGCAGAAGTATAGCCGTCACTAAAGTGGCGGAGGCTGCTAGTGGGTCCTAGCATTGCTAGAAATAAGAGTCAAAACAACTCTTAGCCACGTGAGAGCATCTTTCTAACGACTGACAAAGGAGACAAGCTCTTTCCCTACGGCAAGGAAGATGGAGTCATATCAGCGCTGGTTTTAGATTTGATTAATGCTGGTGCTCACTATCACCCTCGTCACTTTAGTAATGACTATACCTGTTGCCTTTCGGTTGTAAATTGCGAATACCCACCTGAATGATATATATATATATGTGTGTGTGTATGTGTGTGTGTGTGTGCGTGCGTTTGTGTGCGTGTGTATGTATGTATGTATGTATGTATGTATGTATGTATGTATGTATGTATCTATCTATCTATCTATCTATCTATCTATCTATCTAGCTAGCTAGCTATATGTATACACGTTTGAAAATATTTTATGGTATATAGTTTCGATGTAGAACTTGTTTGACATGTGACTTAATCTTCAACCGTCTGTTTGAAAGCGAAACAAATTACATCTTGGAAGATTCGTTCTGGCCATTTTAGAAAACCTAATCACTGTTAAATTCAATTTTCGTTCACATTATGAAGTGTGAAAAAATTTCTTTGCGCTACTGCGACCAGGTCACTGGAATCATTTCACTTTGTTTGTTTGTTTGTTTGTTTCTTTGCTTATTGTTTGTTTGTTTGTTTGTTTGTTTCTTTCTTTCTTTCTTAGATGACTTTTAAGACCAGCTGCTGTTTAAAACACAAGTGACAGATATTATTCAAGTTTCTTCTGTATCTTTGCTCTTTGGAATCTGATTCTGAAGGTATGTTTTTGTGAACTAGCGTTTTTTGACATATGAAACAAGTTGTAAGAGGTGGTTGGTGTCCAAGATTATTACCTATCTGGGCATTTCGATTTTCATGTGACTTCATTATGGTTCAAGTATCCTACTTTTGACAACAGAACACGATTACATATAATACATACCTAATGTTCACTGTTGAGTACAGTTCTTATTGTTCCTTTGCGACAGGTCCTTTTAAGTTCAGAGTGCTAAATCATCTTTTCATCCCAGGCATTACAGTCAGTCCTAACAGTACCTCTCCACTTGTTCCGATCTAGAGCATCATTTTCCTTATCACTTTTGTTCATATCTAGTTGCTTCAGGTTTTCCTTCACACAGTTTTTATACCTTTTCCTCAGCTTATGTTGTGGTCGCTTACCAGAGTTAGGCTCACAGTAAGAAATACGTTTTGGCAAAGGCTCGTTTTTCATTCTAATAACATGTCCATCTCCTTTGAGCCAAGATGACATGTTGTTCAATTGAGCTGCAACGTGCCATGCGCAAAACCTCTGTATCTAGTATGAAACATTCCCACTTGACTCCTAAGATATGTCTGAGGCACTTTTGATGAAATGTTTCTGCTTGTAAGTGGTCCATGTCCCACATGAATAAAGAAGTGCAGACAATACACACGCTTTATAGTCACTGATTTTTGTCTGCAGGGAAAACTTCTATCCGCCCATACTCGCTTTTCGAGCTTTCCAAATGCAACACTTCCCTTCCCTATTCGATAGTATGTCTCTGCATCAAGTCTACCATTTCTTGATAGTGTGGCTTCCTAGGTAAACAAAGGTGTCAGCGACTTCTAGCCTTGTTCCATTTACAAAAATGTTTGGTTCAGAATAAGTTTGTCCTGGCACGGGACTAAACATTACTTTGATTTTCGCCAAACTAATTGTGAGTCCGAAATGTACACATGCAGTGGAAAATCTGTCCATTAAATATTGCATATCTCCCTCTGAGTGTACCAACAAATCAGCGTCATCAGCAGAAAGTAATTCTCTAACAAATATTTTGAAAGCCTTTGCTTTGCAGTTAAACCGGATCAAATTAAAAATACGACCAGATGTCCGAAATCTGATTCCGATTCCCCTGTTGCAATCCTTGAAAGCATACCAAAGTAATACAAAATAAATAGAGAAAAGTGTAAGAGCATGAATATCACCCTGTTTGACACGTTGTCCACCAAAAATTCATGAGATAGCTCACCATTAAAGGCTACCTGAGCTTTCATGTTTCTGTGTAGTTCCTTAAAAATGCTCACAAAATGTGTTGGACGGCCAAGTTTACACAAAACAATCCACAGTGCCTCTGTTAACCGTGTCAAATGCCTTAGTTAAATCTATGAAAACCTGCATTTGTTCCTCTAAGCATTTATCTTGAACCTGCCTCACAGAAAATATCATGTCCATTGTTTCTCGCTCAGGACTGAAACCACATTGTTCTTCAGGAATCACATGTGGACACACATTCTCAACAAGACGATCTAACATGATCCTCGAAAGTATCTTCCCGGTATGTGCCAGAACAGTTATCTCTCGAGAATTACCACATACTGCTTTCGAGCCCTTGTATACAGAGATTAGAATGCCATTTATCCATTCTTGTGGCACAGAAGATTCATTCCAAACTCGAGTTATCAGGTTATGAATTTCAGATGCAATATGATCCCCACCTGCTTTCGGAATTTCAACTGGAATACTATCCAATCCAGGAGCTTTACCTGATCTCAGTTTACATAATGCCAGACTTACTTGTTCAATGGAAGGTGTATCATTCATATGTTGCACTAAGTCTCTTTGCAGAATGTTGTTTATGATATCAGTGTTCACTACAGACGGATTGTGGAAAAGATCTGCAAAATGTTCTCTCCATCTATTCATTATTCCAAGAGTATCTTTAATAACCTCATCTCCGTCTTTCGACTTCAAAGGGAACATATGATGATGAAAATTGTGATCCAAAAGCTTGCCACAATAAACTATAGAACCTTTTAATGTCTCTCCTGTCGTAGGCTGCCTGTACTTCCTCAGACAAATTTCTTCACTAAGTGTCTTTAAGCCTCCTGAGTTCTTTTTTGCAAGTCTGCTTTCTGAGACTTGTACAACTTTTCTAGTTGCACTTTGTTCTTAACGTTTGGGTCAAGAAGCTTTTCACGAGTGGACCACTTTGTTGCTAAAAGCTCATTTATCACTGTATCATTGGAATCAAACCAATCTTAGTGTTGTCTCCTCTTAAAACCTAATACCTGATCCTATTTTTTATATATTCCATCACAGGAAGATTGCCATGAACCTTCAAAATGAACATTGCTGCATCTCTTCTGAAACAACTGCAAAACTTGTGGTTGTTTTAGCTGCTCTACATCAATTTCCTTTGGTACTCGTACACCAACACTACGAATCTTCTTACGGACTCTGAACTTGAACTTGACTCTAACCATTTTTTGATCAGTATCACAATCAGCACCTCGCAATACTCTGAGCCAGTACAAATCTTGTGAGTGAGCGTTCCAAATTAAAACAAAGTCAATCATGTGACCTTGCTTTGATCTTGGGTGAATCTAGGTAACTTTAGGTTTCACCTTATGATGAAAGAAAGTATTCCCAACAATCAACCCTAGCTTAGAGCAAATTTGTAGCAGATGCAACCTATTGTTGTTCCCCATTCCTATTCCATAACGCCCAAGTACATTCCAAGCACCATAGTCTCTACCAACACGTGCATTAAAGTCACCAAGCACAACCAACTTCAAAGCTACGGACAGAATACTTTTTCTAAGCTCCTCATAAAATGCATAGATATTTTCTTCACTAGCTGAAAGTGTAGGAGCATAAATATAGAAAGCAGTTACAAAACGTCCACAATAAAGAGGGATCTGTGGTTTCATTATGCGTGTATTTATGCTTTGTGGTCGTTCTAGGTCTTTTAGCAAATCACTTCTAATTGCAAACCCAACACCACATTCCCTTTTCTCTCTCTTTGGCTTCCCAACCCAGAATAATGTGAAGCCTGCCGCTCTTTCGACAAGATGGCCTTCATCTGAACATCTTGTTTCAGAAAGAGCTGCAATATCAACATTAAGACACTTTAGCTCCTTAGCTACTAGAGCTGTTCTTCTTTCAGGCCTATCTGCTCGATCTAAAAGAGTTCTCACATTCCAACAGGCCAGGTTAAGAGAAATCTTATTCCTTGCATATTTGTTATCATTGTTTATATCAATTCTTTGTTCATTCCTGCTAAATTGAACCACCGTTAGCTGCAGTAAACTAACCAGCAGTAAGAAGACAGATAATCTTCAGTGCATCTTTTCTAGCACCTTCCCAGTATAACCAGGTGAGCAGTGTTCTCCTTAAAAGGGCTGTTTAGACACAGGATTCTCCACCCAAAATAGTTCCTGTCCATGAAAGCATGTTAGCGATGTTAAGATAAGAACTCTGCTGCCTTGTGTGCAGATTTGTTACTGTATGCTTCCGACCGGTCAAGTCTGCATACGTCGCCACGCCTCTATCACCATAGGACTTTGAAAAGTGTTCAATATTGAATCTGTGGGTCTTCTGTATTGTTGTTTTTTGAACTTTGCACTTATGTCACTTTTAGATTAGCTTCTGTTTCCCCTTCTCTATCTGTATTACGTTTTGGTTTCAAATTTTGGCACAAGGTCAGTAAATTCGGCGGGAGTCGGTAAGTCGGTTCCAGTTCTCAACTGGTACTTATTTTATTGACTCAGAAAGGCAAAGTCAATCTCGGCGGAATTTGAAATCAGAACGTAAAATCGAACGTAGTAAAGCCAAGCATTTTGCATGGTGTGCTAACGATTCTGCTAGCTCGCCGCCTTCTGACTGTATTACTTATTAATATATTTCTTATTACTGTTTATTAATAAAAGGTGGCGAATTGGTAGAATTTTGAAAGGAATGAAATGAAATTAAAAACATTTACCATCTAGTTTCCTGGACCAATTGGTTTCTGATTTTTATTTTAACAAATTAAATAATTTGGTAGGTGAAATCTTCGTCAACAGGTACACCCAAGATTAAACATATATACACGAGGCAAGCAGTTATATGCCTCATGCTTATACATTCTAATTTTTCAAATCTTCCGCGCAAGCGGTATATATATGCATGTATATATATATACTATATATACAGAGAGATATATATGTATGTATGTTTGTATATATATATATATATATATATATATATATATATATATATATATATATATATATACAAAAATAAGAGGAATGACCAACAAAAGTGGACTCCTATATGCTAGAAATAGATGCCGAATCATCTAACCACGAAAAAAAAAATATGTTCTCAGTAAAAATTCAGCGACACAACAGACTGTAAAAGGGCAAGACAAATGAAAAAATACTAAATAAAAAAACGATTAACCTGTTAAAATTTACATAAGTAAATATCTGCAGGATCGTCAGCGTAGTCCGTCGATTCGCAATGCAATTTCCAGAACTAGACACAAGACGTCCACCCAAAAAGGGAGCACGTGTAGAGTTCTACAAATTACATTCAGTGTATCATTTCAAATGTCTTCAATCTGGCGCGCTAAGTCCGGAAATAATTCTGCAGTTAATAAATTTTTGCAGCTAATTTACCGGTTTGAGAACATTATTATATAAAATTTATTAATAAGGGTAGAGTTCTGGAAATTGCATTGCGAATGGACGGACTACGCTGACGATCCTGCAGATATTTACTTATGTAAATTTTAACAGGTAAAACCATGGTACGTAGGTTAATCGTTTTTTTATTTAGTATTTTTTCATTTGTCTTGCCCTTTTACAGTCTGTTGTGTCGCTGAATTTTTACTGAGAATATATATTTTTTTTCCTGGTTAGATGATTCGGCATCTATTTCTAGCATATAGGAGTCCACTTTTGCTGGTCATTCCTCTTATTTTTGTATGTAATATAATTTTAATCTTCGGATTTTTTTTAATATGCTAGACCACTGGTTTTAATTGATTAATATCAATTTCTCCCCTCATTAATAAATTTTATATAACAATGTTCTCAAACCGGTAAATTAGCTGCAAAAATTTATTAACTGCAGAATTATTTCCGGACTTAGCGCGCCAGATTGAAGACATTTGAAATGATACACTGAATGTAAATTGTAGAACTCTACACGTGCTCCCTTTTCGGGTGGACGTCTTGTGTTTAGTTCTGGAAATTGCATTGCGAATCGACGGACTACGCTGACGATCCTGCAGATATTTACTTATGTAAATTTTAACAGGTGAAACCATGGTACGTAGGTTAATCGTTTTTTTATTTCGTATCTTTTCATCTGTCTTGCCCTTTTACAGTCTGTTGTGTCGCTGAATTTTTACTGAGAACATATATTTTTTTTTCGTGGTTAGATGATTCGGCATCTATTTCTAGCATATAGGAGTCCACTTTTGCTAGTCATTCCTCTTATTTTTGTGTGTAATATAATTTTAATCTTCGGATTTCTTTTAATATGCTAGACCACTGGTTTTAATTGATTAATATCAATTTCTACCCTCATTAATAAATTATATATATATATATATATATATATATATATATATATATATATATATATATATATATATATATATATATATATGTGTGTGTGTGTGTGTGTGTATGTATTTATATGCATATACACACATTCTTTTACACACACATACACATACATAGATATGCACATAGATATATGTGTGTGTGTGTGTGTGTGTGTGTGTGTGTGTGTTTGTGTGTATGTTTGTATATATTTGTATGTGTATTTGTGTGTACCTTTGTCTCTTTGTGCGTGCATGTTTGAGTGTGTCTATGTGTATGGGTTTTTGTGACTATGTACGTGCGTCTGTTATGTATGGATGTGTGTCTCTATATATGTCTTTGTGTGTGTGTGTGTGTATGTGTGTGTGTGTGTGTGTATGTATGTGTGTGTGCGTGTGTGTCTGTCTGTATTATCTATGTACCTATCTATCTATCTATCTATCTATCTATCTATCTATCTATCTATCTATCTATCTGTTTACTCTCCAGATATCTGTGTGAGCACGGAGGATCTCCTCTGTAGAATCGGTAGTTTCAAGTACTCCAACGACCTCACAGGTTGTTTAGTGGGCAGTATGGATGTAGTTTCACTCTACCCATCTATAGACATAGATTTTACTGTGGAAAAATGCATTGAGATTATCTGTGAGAGTGAAGTAGGGTTCCGTGAAGTCAACACGCGGGAACTGATCCTCCACTTCCTTCAACTAAGCTATGACAGTAACTACCTACACAACCGTGACCTTAATAGATACTGCCCCACAGGTCACAGAGTGAAAGACCACCCACCATCACATCGGCAATGTAGAAAAGCACCGCAAAGCGCTGGATCATATCCACCGAGGACCCTGAGAACAACAGTCAAGTGAAAAAAATGATTGCACATGCAATAGGGACTAGCATAAGAACAGCCTTGAAAAACCACATAGTAAAGTCCAACAGGAAACTATACATGCAGGTTCAAGGTGTAGCCATTGGTGTCGGTGTGGCTAGAGATGTGGCCGACACAAAATCAACATATTGATAGCAGACTTAGGATAATGAACAACGTGTCCCCACTATGCAAATCCTATGAAAGAAAGAAACATGTACAGAACTTCATGCACCGCATGCATTTCTCTGGATATGATCAGAAAGATAGTGTTCGGATATATAGGGGAGCTAGAAAGAAGTTATATAACATTATATGTAATGAAACCAATGGTACCTGCCCCAAATATAGAAGTAAAGACTGGAATAGGATACAAAGAGTTTGTGACAAAACAAACAGGGTGAACACGTGGTACAAGACCAACAAATATCAAGGAGTGATGTATGTAGTGGCCACAGCCCATGAAGAACTAGCCAGATGATTTGAGAAAGCTCTGAAGGAGGTCAGACTCAACATTAAGATCGTTGAAAAGTCAGAGAGCTCAATCAGATCACTGCTATGTACCACATGCACCAATGACTTCTGCATGATATATGAGATTAACCCAGGCATTAACTCTAGAACAAAAAATGTAGTTTACAGCATAAGGTGCATAGAGCGTGCTTATAAAGACAAGAACATGATATACACATAATAGAAGATATACCTAACCTGAATAGGAAACTGGAATGGAACACTAGCACCCCACCAACAAACCACAACATATGACAATAAAATCCCCATAAACTTATAGCAATATGAACAAAATATAATACAATACATAGATAAACAAATAGAATTAAATAACTACATATGTTAACAAAATTAAATTAAATACAAAAAACAAACAAAACAACACAAAAATAGGTATAAACACATGAACAATAAAAACAAACTTAAACGAATATGTATTAACAGGGGATACAGATAATACAGGCACTCCCCATACACAAACATGCGCATATATAGACACATACATTAGGAATACAAAATGGCTGATCGTTAGTAAGGAGGGACACACATATAAGAAAGAAGAAAGCAAAGGACCACTGATGAGGTCACAGAAGTGTGACGAAAGAACTCTGGCCGAAATACAATTAATGTAATATAAAGCTGAAGCAAATTAACACCAAATATATAGTGTGTGTGTTTTTATTGGCTAAACTGGCAACATGACCATCCCCAAATACAACATATATATATATATATATATATATTTCAATACGGAGCAAATAATTCAGAAGAAATTATTTGCAAAAATATCATTGATTCCATTATTATCTAATGTTATTATCTCTATTATTCGCAAATAATTTCTCGTGAATTATTTACTCGCCATTGAAAATATTTTTCACACTGGTGGCTGCCATAATTCGGCGCAAAATGAATCAGTTGCAGCACATACTTCAATGTGACGGGTTGGGGTTCTCCATCATGGTAACGCGTGCTGAGGAAGGTGAGACTATTATGCCTGTCCAAAAACCGTTCCACGTGAATCCAAATACTTGAATGTAGGCTGAGAAATTTTCTTAACCCGTTTGCCTGCAGAAGAGTGATTTCTGTAGTTATTATCAGTGTATTTTGGCGATTTAAATAAGAGTTTTGACTGTTATTTTCAGCATGTAGACATACTTAGTATGTCTTTCACTATATATGTATATGTATATATATATATATATATATATATATATATATATATATATATATTTATTCTTTTATTCTTTTACTTGTTTCAGTCATTTGACAGCGGCCATGCTGGAGCACCACCTTTAGTCGAACAAATCGACCCCCGGACTTATTTTTGTTGGCCTAGTACTTATTCTATCGGTCTCTTTTGCCGAACCGCTAAGTTACGGGGACGTAAACACACCAACATCGGTTGTCAAGCAATGTTGGACACACACACACACACACACACACACACACACACACACACACACACACACACACACACACACACACATACACACACACACACACACACACACACACACACACACACATACATACACGCATATATGTATATATACGACGGGCGTCTTTCAGTTTCCGTCTACCAAATCCACTCACGAGGCTTTGGTCGGCCCGAGGCTGTAGTAGAAGACACTCACCCAAGGTGCCACGCAGTGAGATTGTACTCGGAACCATGTGATTGGTAAGCAAGCTTCTTACAACGCAGCCACTCCTGCGTATACCTCGGCCTAAGTAGTTTCGATTTAAGTCGTTCTCGATTATACGTCGGCTTTCAAAAGTAATATTTGGAAAAATAAAAATCAACTTAAATCATTTTACTCGACCATACGTCTGTCAGCCTCAAATATTGGAATCGTTAAATCAATAGAAATCCGTTAAAAGCAAGTCAAATCATTTTACTGTACAATGAATAAGAATAAAATCATATAAAATCATTTTAAATTACGTACAGTAAATGTTAAGTTACACACCATAAAGCTAGTGTAGCTTAGTAAAGGAAATCATGAAATCAGCTGTGTCGTCTTATTTATCAATCTTTCGGAGCTCATATTGCACTGTACTTCTAATATCCACCGTTAGGTGTCGTTGTCACTCGTGGATCCCGCGATTGTTTTGAATTCAGATTTATTTATGGCCGTTTATCGGTTACTTTCGCATTCTCATTCATTTTTGACTTTATTTTTTGTCCTCATGGCTCCTAAATTCATTGTGAAAGTGCTAAGCCTCATGCTATAACGTTGGAAGATAAACTGGCTGTGATAATATGCCATGAAAAAGGTGAAAAAATGGTAGCAATTGCACGATCTTTTGGGATGAGTCGGACAACTGTAGCGACGATTGTAAGGACAAGATTTTAGCACATATCAGATCTGAAGCCCCAGGGATGAAGAACACTGTCATCAATAGGAAAGGAGGCAAAATCTTTGAAGAGATGGAATGTCTTCTTTCTCTTTGGATTGTTAGGTTGAATCGTCAGCGTGCTACTATTAGTCAAGAAGTCTTTCAAGACAAAGCGTTGTCTTTGTTTGAGGACCTGAAGAAAAAATGTCCAGATAAGAAAGATGTAGAGTTCAAGGCAAGTCAGGGATGTAAATTATTTACATTATTTACATTTGGCGGATACTTGTCCTCATCTTGTTTGTTGATAACACAACGTTTCGGCTGATATACCCTCCAGCCTTCATCAGGTGTCTTGGGGAAATTTCGTATGTGGGTTTTCATTCCTAAGGTATTTTTCGATGTTTTTGTTGTTGTTGTTGTTATTATTATTATTATTCAGGTCACTTCCTGGAATCGAACTCGGAATCTTGGGGTTAGGAGCCCGCGCTCTTAACCACTACGCCATATGCCCGTGGTATACCTCCCTCCGAACACCACGTCTCCTCTGCAGCCAATGGATCAGGGAATAATTGCTTAATTGCTATCTTCAAGCGTTACTATATAAAGCGTACGCTGCGGCAAGCAATAGCTGCAACTGAGTCCATCACGCTTCGTGACTTTTGGAAGAGATACGATATCTACAAGGCTGTACAGAACATAACAGCGGCACATAACAGAGCACGGCTATGAATGGTGTATGGAAGAAGCTATGCCCACAATTCGTGAATGGTTTTAAGGGGTTTGATAATGTTGCCATCAACAAAACGTTGGTGACTACGAGCAAAGAACTGGAAATAGATTTGGAGGAGGAGGATTTCACAGCTTTATTTGAAAAAGACAAGCAGCCCCTCACGAACGAGAGTTTGATAGAGCTTCACGAGCAGCAAAATGAAGAAGAGGAAGTCGAACCTGAGCCATAGTTTTTTAAGCGCATCGAACAACAAGAAGAGACAGAGTCAGCTGTTGATGTTGACGAAACATAACCATCTACATCCACGATGTACGTATTGATAAATACAAAATAATTTAGTTTTTTTTTTACTATTGCAAAATAATAATTACTGAATTTGCGTTGTAAGCTTAAAAAATGCTTTTATTTTACCATGGCTTATTGCAAACCGCATTCATAAATAAAGCGGCCGCGATGTATGGTAAACACCGCCAAATTGTATGCGTAAATTTAGATTACTATTTTTTTTACTGCACTGCATTAAAAAAAAAAAAAATCATTTGTTTGGAAGCTTCAAATAGGTTTTTATTAAACATATATTATTGAAAATGCATTTATAAATAAAGTACAGAACTGGGAATGGTCATTGTCGGTTTGGCCTAGAGACAAGTAAATTCGGCCTAGCCGAGCCTAGAGACAAGTTAATTCGACTTAAGTCGTGTCTCCTGGAAACAATTAAAGACGTAGAGTGAGGGTCTCCTGTATATATATGTGTACACACACACACACACACACACACACACACACATATATATGCATATGTATATGTATATATATATATATATATATATATATATATATATATATATATATATATA
Organism: Octopus bimaculoides; assembly: GCF_046866305.1. Lineage (NCBI taxonomy): Eukaryota > Metazoa > Mollusca > Cephalopoda > Octopoda > Octopodidae > Octopus > Octopus bimaculoides. The sequence continues at coordinate 47,708,851 of NC_142937.1, read as the reverse complement.
TGTATATATATATATATGTATATATATATGTATATATATATATGTATATATATATATATATATAGATAGATATATACACACACGCACACACACACACACATATTATATATATATATATATATATATATATATATATATATATACATGTACATATACATAAACATATATATAGATACATACATATATACATTCAAATATGCGTATGGTATACATATCTATACCTAGATTAATGTTTGTTCTTATGTTCAGTTAGAATAAAAACGATTTTACATTAATCTTATGAGTTACTCAATAATTTCGTAGAATACAAACTTATCATTCTTAAACAAGAATGTTGTTGATAGTGACTTCGAAGTTTCGGCCAGCGAAGCCATCGTCTGACGTTGGTTTAGTTGGCCAAAACTTCTATCTATCTATCTATCTTTATGTTGTATATATGTGAATACATATATATGTATATTTATGTACATACATACATATAACATTTTTCGATTGTTAGATTGCCGTATAAAAAGGTGGCCGAGCACTCAATGTAAATGCTAAGTATAATGTACATGTCTATAATAATTCTTCCTCGCAGTTACATCAAATTTCTTGACTTAGCGGGGGTGGGGGTTCATTCTTCAGACCACATACATTTACTTCTCAAGTTTTCTAGACTAGTAATGGAACACTGCTTATCACATTTGGAGCGGTACTTCTGCTGCATACACAGAAATCCAATATCTACAAAGGCGTACAGGACCCTCATTCGGATCGGTGCGGGCGTTGTTACACACATCTGGGATGGAGCTGCTGTTACACGTACAGACATTCTGGACCCACAACAGAGTTACTGCTCCAACGTCTGACACGGTATTTCTGTTGCTACACACGCAGACATCCTTTACCACATAGTAGCTATAGAAACAGGTATTGCAGCTATAGAAACAGGCATTGTAGCTATAGAAACAGGCATTGTAGCGATAGAAACAAGCATTGTAGCTATAGAAACAAGCATTGTAGCTATAGAAACAAGCATCTAGGTTTTTGCTGCTACTACAATCACTGACATTTTCGCATATACCGCTGGTACACACGAGATCCTTGATCGAGTTAATACTGCGTACCGTGTTACTGCTGCACATTTAAGCAATGATTCTGTTGCATATAAAACATCCAAACTAAGTTATTGCCACAAATACAGGCATCCGAAACCGTGTTACTAGTCTTATACGCAGGTACACCCTAGACTATGTTAGTTACTATATGCATGGACGTTCTAGATTACTGTTGCTATACATTCTGTCATCTCAGACTACTGCTGCTACACATACGGATACTTTGGACAGTGATATTGTTGCCCACAGTTGCTACATACTCGGACGCACCAGATACTACTGCTACTACATACACGAACGGACAATCTCGACTGTTGCTACGTTCAGCTGCTACATACACGGACACCGAAGATTGTGCTGCTGCTACACATACGGACATCCTAAACGGTTATTATGATACACTAGATATCCTAGATCGAGCTGTTGCTGTATATAAATCCAAGACCGTGTTACTACTACAAACAGACATTTAAACAATGATTCTTTGATATATACAATCATCCGAGACCGGGTTACTGTTTCAAATACATCAGAGACCATACTGTTCGTTTTGCACACATGGACATCTCAGACTCTATTGGTTACTATGACACTTACAGACAACCTATACTGCGCTGTTACTACATACACGGTCATCCTAGTCTGTACTACTGCTACACACACACACACACACACGCACACACACACATACATATATGCATACATTCATGTATGTATGTATATGTATGTATGTATGTATGTATGTATGTATGTATGTATATATATATATATATATATATATATATATATATATATATATATATATTACAGTTCTATATTTAAGAGATGAGGAATTATTTACATTATTTACATTATTTACATTTGACGGATATTTGTCCTCATCTTGTTTGTTGTTAACACAACGTTTCGGCTGATATACACTCCAGCCTTCGTCAGGTGTCTTGGGGAAATTTCGAACCTGGGTTCTCATTCCTAACAATGTTACTATTATTATTATATTATTATTATTATTATTACTATTATTAATCAGGTCGCTGCCGTGAATCGAACTCGGAACCTTGGGGTTAGTAGCCCGCGCTCTTAACCACTACGCCCACGCATATGGCGTAGTGGTTAAGAGCGCGGGCTACTAACCCCAAGGTTCCGAGTTCGATTCACGGCAGCGACCTGATTAATAATAATAATAATAATAATAATAATAATAATAATAATAATAATAATAATAATATAATAATAGTAACGTCGTTAGGAATGAGAACCCAGGTTCGAAATTTCCCCAAGACACCTGACGAAGGCTGGAGGGTATATCAGCCGAAACGTTGTATTAACAACAAACAAGATGAGGACAAATATCCGCCAAATGTAAATAATGTAATATATATATATATATATATATATATATATATATATATATATATATATATATATATATATATATATATATATATATATATATATATATATATATATATATATATATATATATATATAATTTTATTTAAAAGAGTTCCAACTCTGTCTGTTTTTTATGTTTTTTATTTATATTCTTGTAAAATTTATGTGGGATATAGAATATGGAATATATAATACATAATATAAAAAAAGATGGATGGTACAATGAAATGAAGTATTGAATGTCTTATTGAATATATGGAATATGTCTTATTGAATATATGAAATATTGAGTGTTCAATATAAAGGATTAAATATATAAATATATAAAGGCGAGTACATATTTTCTATACCTTGTGGTATTTCATCATGGCCGGTATGACAGACTGTAACAGACTGTTACAGTCTGTCATACCGGCCATGATGAAATACCACAAGGTATAGAAAATATGTATTCGCCTTTATATATTTATATATTTAATCCTTTATATTGAACACTCAATATTTCATATATTCAATAAGACATATTCCATATATTCAATAAGACATTCAATACTTCATTTCATTGTACCATCCATCTTTTTTTATATTATGTATTATATATTCCATATTCTATATCCCACATAAATTTTACAAGAATATAAATAAAAAACATAAAAAACAGACAGAGTTGGAACTCTTTTAAATAAAATAATATATTTCTCTATACACGATCATACAAAACCCTTTTTTTTGTATTTATTTTTACTCACATATATACATATATATATATATATATATATATATATATATATATATATATATATATATATATATATACAGAGAAAGAGAGAGAGAGAGATCCTTTTCGAAGAACATAAAACTATAAGTAATAGCGTGTAAATATTGGGTTGAAAAACTCTTTGAATTTTTACACGCTATTATTTATAGCTTTATGGGATTCGAGATCCACTGTTCCAAAAAAGGAAAAGTTAACGTTTTCTCGAAGTTTATAAAGTATTATAACCTTAACTCTCTCTCTCTGTCTCACACACACACACGCACGCGCACGCACGCACACACACACACACACACACACGCACACACACACACACACATACTCACACACACACACACACACACACACACACACACACACACACACACACACACACAGGGGTTGGACAAAATAATGGAAACACCTAGCATCATAGCATCATAATTTTGAAATATCTATAAAACCGTCAAAAGCTTGTTTATTTGGTTTTTGATCTATTATCAGTGCTGTTTAATATGTTTTGCTAAAATTACTGTTTCTTTTCAGATATCATCAGAAAAAGGTAATTGAAATTCATTAAAATGACAGATCTATCGAACTTTCCAAAGAGGTCAAATTGTTGGTGCTCGTATAACAGGCGCTAGCGTAACGAAAACATCCGAAATGTTTGGTGTATGAAGAAGTACTGTCTCGAAAGCAATGACAGTCTTTAAGAAAGGGAAAAATCTCCTCGTCGAAACAAAACTCTGGAAGAAAACCAAAATTTTCAGATAGGGACAGTCGGACTCTTACGCGAATTGTTAGAAAGGATCACAAAAGTACAGCTCCCAAAATTATTGCAGAGCTTAATGACCACCTCTGGAACCCAGTTTCCCCAAAAACTGTTAGCCGGGAGCTGCACAAAGCCGGATTTTACGGGAGGGCTGCAATCAGAAAACCACTACTTTCAAAAACAAACGTTGTAAAACGTTTAGAGTGGAGTAAAAACCTACAGAAATGGTCCCTAGAGCAGTGGAAGAATGTTATTTTCTCGGACGAGTCATTCTTTACCTTATTTCCGACCACCGGCTGAGTATGCGTGTGGAGACAGCCAAAATAAGCATTTGACCCAGACTGCCTTCTCCCAACTGTTAAACATGGAAGAGGATCTGTGATGATATGTGGGGGAGGGGGGGGGCTATATCTTGGAAATCCGCCGGCCCAATGGTTTCCCTTTATAGTGGAATTAATAGTAAAGACTATTTAAGCATTTTATCTTATAAAATTCATCCTATGGTTGCGGAACTGTTTCTGGAGAGAAACGCAATCTTTCAGGATAATACTGCCGAATTCACACACAGCTAAAGTTGTTACTGAATGGAATGGCACAAGGAACATTCTAGTGAAGTTGAACATCTTATCTGGCTACCATAGTTCACAGATCTCAACATTATTGAACATTTATGGTTCATTTTCGAAAAACAATTATCACTACAAGAACTGGAGACTGTTTTAGCTGAAGAATGGACAAAAATTTCTTTGGAAATAATTGAGAGTTTGAACGAGTCCATAACTCGTAGAATTCAAGCTGTAATTACTGCCAAACGCGGTCCTACCCCATATCAAAGTAAATTTGTTTGAAATTTTAAGGTGTTCCCATTTTTTGTCCAACCCCTGTATATCTATCTATCTATCTATCTATCTATCTATCTATCTATCTATGTTGGATTGAATTAGATTGCCTATGTTCAAGATGAAGGCCTCAAGCATGTTCTCCACATGGATCATATTGGTTTGATGATTCTACTCTGTCGCACTGGATCGACATGGCTTGGAAGAGGGGTGCAATTTTGATACTCTTTCCAAGGAGTAGTTAAGTCGATTAAATCAACCGGTGCTTATTTTATTGACCTCGAAAGGATGAAAAGTAAAGTCGACGTCAGCGGAATTTGAACTCAGATCGTAAAGACGGGACGAAACACCGCTAAGCATTTCGCCCGATTCTGCCAGCGTGTAAACACACACACACACACACACACACACACACACACACACACACACACACACACACACTCACACGTCCTAGATTTACAAATAAATACTGCTCACGCATGTGGGATAGCGCTATTGTAATACGTATATTCTTTTATTTTCTTATTCTTTTATATGTTTCAACCTTGTGGCTGTGAACATGCTGGGGCACCACCAGTGTAATCACCTTTTAATTGGCCAATTCTATGGGATTGGCTTTTGGTGAAGGAGGGAGTTCGATACCGTTGCCCTCTTTTGAGTTTCCTGCCTTGATATTGGTTCATCTGGGATCTTGGATAGCAAGAGGTCAAGTTGTTTCTTGAAAACTTCTACCCCCACTCCATGGAGATCCCTCAGATATTTTAGCAAGGAGTTAAATAGCTGTAGGCCCTTGAATCCCAAGCTATGGTCCACACCTTAGATGAAACAGCTGGGACTTTTGGAACAGTGCAGTGACGCCCACTTCGAGGTCTGATATAACTCTCAATTCCAAAGTTTGGTGTTAGCTCCTTCAGTATCTTCCACACATGTATTACTGCATACCTCTCCTGCCTTCACTCCAGGGAGCAGAGTCGTAGCTCTTTCAGTCCCTCCCAGTAACTCAGCTATTCCATCGATGCAATCTTCCTCTTGTAGTATCGCTGAGCCGCCCCAAGTTCTGCTATTAATCCTACAGTGTAAGGTGACTACAGTTGAGAGCAGTAGTCCAGACGACTGAGGACAAATGTCCTCCATAGGACCAGCATAGTTTCCTGGTCCCTTGTTTTGAAGGTTCTCAGAATTCATCTGGCTATTCGCCTACACACTGCCATTATGTTGATGACATGCATATGAAACGAGGCAAGGTCCCACACCGTATGTGATTCTAGGATTGCTACTCCTTTTGGTCCAAAGTATCGTTGTGATTTCAGAGCACCAATCAAGTGCTAGGGAGGGCTTGGAATTTGCCTGTATTAAATTGCATGTTGTTGTCCTCAGCACATTTATATATGATATCTAGGTCTTTCTGTAGAAGATTAGCATACCAATAAATTGTTGACACACAATGAAGTATTGTTTCCACATCTATGACAGAAGTATTGCTACAACACACAGCCATCTGCGAACGCATCCAAAGAACGACCATTCTACCTCTAACTCACAGATGTATTGTTTCCTCTCCCTACATTTTCCACTGCTGCTCCTGTAGCCTCTGCTCCTCGAAATGGTTGGTCTCGCGCCACTTCCATGTAGATACTCCTGACCCACTCGTTTCCCCTTGTCTCGCCATTACACCCTGTCCTTCTTCCTTAGAAAGTGAGTCCTTTGGAGTTGTCCACCCTCCCATCCTGCTCATGCTTTTTGCTTTGCAGTCGTCAACTTGCAAGTGTTCATGGGAAACATCAAGCACATCGAACTCATTGGTCTCGAAGAGGCCACGACCGAAGGCCATGGGTACAATCCCTTCCTCCAAAATAATCTAATCCTATATTCCATAAAGAGCTATTTATGCAGGCGTAGGTGTGGCTGTATATTTAAGATGCTTGCTTCGCAACCACATTGTTCAGAAACCCGTCATGCATGTGTGTACGTCTATGTATGTATGTATGTGTATATATATATATATATATATATATATATATATATATATATATATATATATATATATATATATATATATATATATATATATATATATATATATATATATATATATGTATATATGTATGTATGTATGTATATATGTATGTATGTATGTATGTATGTGTGTACGTTTATGTATGTATGTATGTATATATGTATGTATGCATGTATGTATGTGTATATGTATGTATATATATGTACATGTGTGAGGGTAGAGAGAGAGATAGAGAGATAGAGAGAGAGATAGAGAGAGAGAGAGAGAGAGAGAGAGAGTTAGATAGAAAGAGAGAGAGAGAGAGAGAGAGAGAGAGAGGGAAAGTTTGATAGAAAGAGAAAAGGTATGTCTATGTTTGTTTTCCACAGCTTGATAATGGTTTATTTACGTCCCTGTAACTTAGCGATTCGGCATAATGAACCGATAAAATAAATATCATGTGAGACATGGACCCTTTACAAACGTCACATAAAGGTCCTTGAACGCTTCCGTCAGAGATGTCTGAAACTCATTCTGAATGTTGGCTGGACCTTAAAAACTCCACATATATATGTCCTGAGGAAAGCCGATATCCTGAGTATTGAGGCGATAGTGTAGGATCCTTAAACAGATGCTATAAGGGGAACTTGTTAGTGGAAAGCGACCCCGGCAGAAGCCAAGACTGCGATTTAAGGAGTGTGTAAAGTCCTCATTAAAGGCTTGTGAAAATGCAGGAAGCTGATTGGGAGAGCAATGCTTGTCATCGCCACGGAGTTGATACTTTTGAAAGAGGGAGTCGGTACCTTTGAAAAAAAGCACGTATTGTTCATGAAGAATTTAAGCGTGGTGCTCGAAAACGCACTGTTAGTGTAATGAATGGGGAAAGCTTGGTCTGCAATGTTTGCAGTCATGTATGGTTGTCAAGAGCAGGGCTCATTAGTCACCAACAGAGCCACAAGTGTAAAGTATAAGGTAGTCTTGAGCGCACAATGTTCCTAAAGGTCAGTAATGGTTTTCCTCGGTCACGAGTGGACGGTCATGTATGCATGTACATTATTGTGTGTGTGTGTGTAAGGGGGTAGAGAGAGAGAGAGAGAGGGATAGTGAAAGAGAAAGAGAAAGGGTACGTCTGTGTTTGTCTTTCCCAGCGCGATGATGTTGATTTGTTTACGTCCCTGTAACTTAGCGATTTGGCAAATAAATAAATACCAAATTTAGAAAAATGTGCAGGGATTGATTTTATCAGTTAAAACCCCGCAAAGCGGTGCTTCTTGATGGAAGTACTTCAACAATTGAAGCAAGTAAACGAATAAAACTATGTATGTATATTTGCCTGTATGTTTGTGTATATACATACACAAGTACATACATATATACGTATATATATATATATATATATATATATATATACACACGCACATATATATATATATATGTGTGTGTGTGTGTGTGTGTGTGTGTATGCATGTATGTATGTATGTATATCAACTCTGTTACCCACCACTTTCCAACAAATATCACTACTACAACACCACCACGACTACAACCAAAACAATCACGCCTACTTCTCACCATCGTTATCACTATAGCCACCATCACCACCACCACCAACGACAACACCACCACTAACATCACACCACCACCGACAACACACATTAACTACTACTTATTATACCATCACTATCTCAACTACAGCCAATACTGTCACAACCACTAACATCTCACCACTACCGTCACCGCCACCACCACATCAACAATACATATCTCTACCACACCTACTAACACAGCTAATGTTTTAACAACTACTATCATCACCACAGTACTACCACTATCACTACCACCTTAATCCACCCACCTCACCACCACTACTGCCACCACCACTGCTCTGCTACTACCATAGTATATACCACTGCCATCACCATTACCACATTAACTCCCACCGCTACTGTGTCTCTACCACTATTTCTATGTATCCTACACAGGCCAGTAATAGCCAGTGACAAAGACCAATCTGGTCTCCATAGTACAGGCCATCCAACTCGTCTATCTTTACCATTGCATCTACAATTGCCTCTCGTTGCTATGGTAACAAATTAAAACAAACGGATTCTCAAGCACAGTATTTCTTCTGTCTGTCCATTCTCTCTCTCTCTCTCTCTCTTAGTCTCTGTCTTATTCTCCTAGCAACTATAACTTTTCCTGCTTCCTTCACTCCGACTCCTGCCATCATCATCACCATCACCATCACCATCACCATCACCATCACCACCACCATCATCATAATGATCGCGCTGCTATGAATGTTATTGTCACTACACCCATCACCATCATCCTCCTCCTCATACGACGCTCAACCTACCTCTATATCACTAAAATCATCATCACCAACACCACCACCCCTCCTCCACCTCATTACCACCACCGCCGCCACCACAACCGCCGCCGCCACCACCACCACTACCACTACCACTACCACTACCACCACCACCATCAACGTCGTCGTCGTCGTCGTCGTCATCGTCATCATCATCATCATCATCATCATCATCATCACGTCTTCCGCCACTGCAACTGGCACAAGGTACTATAATCCCAATCAAGTGTCAATAAGGAGGCCTTTACATACACGATCGACCAGGTAGAAATAACAGCCAAATCGCGTCGAAATCTTACCATACCGTTTTAAAAACGAAACGGACATTTAATAGTGTTGTTCTGAATTTATTTTGTAAACAGGACGAAGTGGTCATGACAGGATTGTCCAGTCATAGGCTTGCTCAATCATAGCAAACTGGATGTCAAAACACCCACAACATCAACACTGATGAATTTCTTTGTTCAGTCCCGTCCCACACTACATTGTCATTTTCTAGTGTTGACATCTTCAGAACTTGCAGTCAACAAAGGAATATCTTCTTGTTCGCTTAATCGTCCAGAAATAGCAGTCAAAATCTCCCCAAAATTACACACTTGAAGAGAAGTCACACTGAATATTGTTGCTATGCATGAAAATGGAGAGGTGGTCATGGCTGGAGCACCTTTGGTCATAGATAAATCTTATCGACCAGAGTCGAATTGAGGTTAAACAGCAACAACCAACTCTTAAGTAGTCGTTCAGTTTGCTAAAATAGCAACCAAATCTGCTTCAGGTTACATCCTGCTGCCTTAAAGAAGAATACATTATAGGATATACTTCTAGATATTCTGGCACTCCGTCGGTTACGACGACGAGGATTCCAGTTGATATTATCATCGGAACAGTCTGCTTGTGAAATGAACGTGTACGTGGATGAGCACTCCAAATACACACGTACCCTTAATATATGTCTCAAGGAGATTCAACATGACACAGGATGTAACAAGGCAGACCCTTAGAAATACAGGTACTATACATTTTTGCCAGCTGAGTGTACAGGAGCAACGTGAAATAAAGTGTCTATCTTAAGGATACACCGTGCCGCCAGGAATCGAACTCGTGACCTTACGAGCGTAAACCGATTACCCTAACCACTAAGCCACGCGCCTTCACAGGTGTACTATGTCTAAATAAAAATACTGTCATAGTTATGGTTGAAATATCTTCTAATCATCGGCCAGCTCAATGAAGGCTGACCATTACACCGACAGCCATATTAAACGTCACACCAACAGTCATATTAAACATCACACATATTAAATATACAGTGTCTTATTATCAATTAAGTTATTGGTACTAACTCCTACAATACAAAGATGGTGGCAGCAGCCACTGCCGCCGCCACCGCCGCCGCTGCCGCCGCCGCTGCCGCCGCCGCTTCCGCCGCCGCTGCCGCCGCCGCTGCCGCCGCCGCTGCCGCCGCCGCTGCCGCCGCCAGTTCTTTACTGATGGACTCTCTCATCAAGAATGACGTATGGGCACCAAGTAACAAGGACTAGGAACTTACAGCAATACCTTTTGTCTGTTCCATTTATCTTGATGTCATTGCCATAGCGTTTCTTCGAGTGGCCATGAAAATTAAAACGAGGACAAATTACCATGTTTAATGAAAGTAAAAATGGTTTTAAACTTTTAAACACGGCCAACACTTTGATGATGAAAGAAAAATTATGTCCATCCATTTATCCATCCATCCATCCATCCATCCATCCACCCACCCCT
>NC_142937.1:47642857-47692857 GCF_046866305.1 Octopus bimaculoides | reverse complement strand
TTAATAGCTTCAGATATTGGAGTGCGGCCACATTGCGGCACCATCTTGAGTCGAACAAATCGACTCCAGTTCGTATTACTAAGTCTGTTACTTATTTTATAGGTAATTTTTTGTCGAGCTATGTTACGAGGAAAACAGTTCGACTATGTTACGAGGACATAGACAAACCATCACCGGTTATCAAGCGGTGTGATGTAAGTGGGGGACAAACACAAACACAAAAACACACATACGGCTATACATATATATGACGGGCTTCTTCACACTTTCCGACTACCAAATTCACTCTGAAGGCATTGATCACTCCAGGGCAACAGTAGAAAACACTTGTCCATAATGCTGCGCAGTGGAACTGAATCCGAAACCAAGCAATCAACATTAAAAATAACCATAAATTAAATTCGATATTATGATAAACAACTTGCTAGCCACAATCATAACATTGTCAAAAACCATAGCCTAAACAGTATCACAGTTGCTACTGCCCAAATTAGGAAGCTCTTACCCAGTACTTTTCGGAGTGAGGTGATTGATGCAATTTTCTCTTTTATCTTTTAATTGCTTCAGAGTGCAGCCATATTGGGGAACCATCTTGAGTAGAACAAATCGACTCCAAGCAATTAACATTAAAAATAACCATAAATTAAATTTGATATGATGATAAACATCTTGTTATCCACAATCACAACATTTTCAAAAACCATAACAACGACATCTACAAGTCAGAACATAAAAGTATACTGTTACTGGTAGGTATGTGGTATATATATATATATATATATATGAAACGCAAAGACTACATGACAGAGTTTAGCTGAAGCTTTGTTCTAAAGGTAGAGTCAGTAGCTGAGGTCAAGCAATGAAACATCAAACATTGGCTTATAATAAGGTAATGTTATGATATGTAGTCACCGAACAAGTACACGACGGTTACTCTGACCTGATATTGGGTAAGAAGAGCGTTGAAATCGTGCTAGTAAAAAAAGGAGAGGCATTTGGAAAAACTTTTGAAAAGCACTGCATTAATGTAGCAATTATAGAGTCTTAAAATCTGCGAGCTATCAACGAGGAATCAGTCCACACAATATCAAGGTACTATATATATATATACATACATACATACATACATATATATATATATATATATATATATATATATATATATATATATATATATATATATATGTGCACACACACACACACACACACACACACACACACACACACACACACACACACACACACAGGGTGTCTAAAAAAATATGACATCATTTGAGATGTTCATATCATGAAATGATGTCAGATTTTTGGGGACACCCTGTATATATATATATATATATATATATATATATATATATATATATATATATATATATATATGCATGCACACATATATATGTATGTATGTTGGACTATTTGTGCTTGCTAACGATGAAAATGTACTTAATATATACTCTTTCTTTTACTTGTTTCAGTCATTTGACTGTGGCCATGCTGGAACACCGCCTTTAGTCGAGCAAATCGACCCCAGGACTTATTCTTTATAAGCCTAGTACTTATTTGTATCGGCCACTTTTGCCGAACCGCTAAGTTACGGGGACGTAAACACACCAGCATCGGCTGTCAAGCGACGTTGGGGAGGACAAACACAGACACACAAACATACACACACACATACATATATATATATATACATATATATGACGGGCTTCTTTCAGTTTCCATTTACCAAATCTACTCACAAGGCTTTGGTCGACCCGAGATGCCATGCAGTGGGACTGAACCCGGAACCATGCGGTTCGTAAGCAAGCTACTTACCACACAGCCACTCCTGCGCCTAAGATACAAAATTTATATTTTATTACAAGCAAAAGTTTCTCGAATAATAATATATGTTCGATTGTATAATCGTTTGAAGCAGGAAAGCTGCATGACAGTATGTAGAAAAACATTCACAAACTCGTCGGAATATGAGTGGTCTTTGATACTTGATTGATTGGTTGCCTAAAAAAGAAACTATTGAAACATGGGTCACATATTCATCCATTCAACTGAACGGAACACGTTACATCTTTTGTTTCTCAAGTGTAAAAACGTAGGATGCTTTTATGTCTTCAGTATTATCATCATAATTTTAATAATGGTTTCAAATTTTAGCACAAGGCCAGCAAGTTCGGGTGATGGGGCAAGTTGATTATATCGACCCCACTTCTCAACGGTGCTTATTTTATCGACTCCGAAAGGCAAAGTCAACTTCGGCGGAATTTGAACTTAGAACGTAAAGACAGACAGAATGCCGCTAAGCAATTTGCTTGGCATGCTAGCATTTCTGGCAGTTCACGGCCTTAGATCAGCATAATAATAATAATAGGGTTGTGCTTTCGTACGTAAGGTTCGGGTCACACTATGGAAGATAATTCAAAGAGTAACAAAGAGACTATTAGCTCTCATGATAATGGATGTGGCATCGGCGACGTTGATGGTGATAATGGTAGAGAGAGAGAAAGAGAGAGCGAGAGAAGGAAAAGGGAGAGCGTGAGAGAGAGAGAGAGAGAGAGTGAGAGAGAGCGAAAGAGAGAGAGAGAAGTGCATAAAGAGAGAACGAAAGAAAATATACGAAAACAAGCAACAGGAGAGTATGAGTGAGGGAGGGAGAATATAAGTGAAAAATAAGAAGAAAAAAACGTAATTAAAATAAAGAGAAACATAAAGAAAATACAAATAAGAAATAATCATAACGGTAAATGATGCCCTGGTAGCAACAGTGATGACGTCTTTTTGTTATTAGTAGTCTTGATAGCAGTGGTGGTTGAGATGCTGGTGGCGGCGACAGCGGTGATGTTTGTTTGTTGTTGTGCTGTTGTAGTGATGGTATAAATAGTGGTGGCGGCGACGTTTGTCATGAAAATGGGAAATCGAAATGGTTTTCATCATAGTTTTCCTCATGCTGACTAGTTGTAGTTGGTTTCCATCATAGTGGTGGTGATGTTTATTCATTGGCTCATGATGTGGTTTTATGATTGTTTAGAGAGTTATATACTAATATGTATAAATTTGATTCCACATATCTCATATGATGTTCTTTGAATTATTTTAAAAACAGTTTAAGTACTACGATGTTTAACCTGTTATGTTTTTTTATGTTCAAGTGAAATTTTAATGGTTTCACGTTTGATATGCCAGAGTATACGAAAAAATCTAAAATATGAAAACTTACTAAACTTGAAGCATAACCAACGTTTTAACATTAATTAAAACTGGTCAAATTTCTATAAAATTCGTTAAAAAGAATGCTTATTAGTATGATAATTTTATAGTCATTCTATGTTGTTCTGTCAAATACCAAAAATCTTTGACATATTAGCTGAGATACGCATACAAAAAAAAAAAAATGAATAGCATTTTATTACTATAATATTGCAGTCATACTTTCAGTCATTAGATATTATGGTGATTTTACGGTGGAAATCTTGTCTGTCGAGGAATTTCTATAATCGAACAAATATCTATAGCACACACACACACACACACACACACACACACACACACACACACACATGCATACACATACATATATTTATATTGTTTATCCTTCCTCACTTCAGTCGCTTGAATGATTGGCAACATGAAACTCAAAGTTACAATTCAGGAAGCTTTAGTTTCTCATTTAATACGTGTGTATATTCAAGCATAGCGGAGCTGATTCTATAAGTGGTTTCAAATACAAATTAGTGTTAGCATGCGGCAATGATGGACCAAACATTCGCTAACGTCCATGCTTTTAAATTTACCTCCTTAAATATGAATATAAATTAATATCAAAATATAAAGCGATAGTAACTACAACTCCGAAAAAAAAAAAAAAAAAAAAGAAATCTCTACAACCGACAGAATTCGTGATTCGGAAGTGTGAAATGCATAAATTAAAATTTGCTTGTATGTTTAGTAAAAAAATCAATTATAGGATGCTATTCCAAAAAGAAAAATAGTCTCAATTATAGAACTTGATTATTTAACTCTATTTAGCCAGTCAGAATCTGCAGAAACTCTTTTGTCTACGCTCATTTCGGGAAACAAATTTCGTAGTAATTGCATCAGATTCATTTTGTGTCATTTCTTTGCGATATACAAGACAATTGAATTACTCCTGCGTCTTAAACGTTGTACCAAGACATATCTTTAATCATTTTATTTGAGAACATGTCTTCTCAGCTGTAGTAGGTATAGAATTATTCGTAAAAGCTGGCAAATTGTTCAAATCTGATTTTAGGTGGTTACCATTGACTGTTTTCCTTTGTCAGCCAATACAAAATTCAAATGCCGGAAATTGAATTATCAAAGAATTAATGTCAATGTCATAGGAATATATTTTCTAAATAAAATTTATTTCTGATGAAGTGCTCTCTTTGTTGATTACCTTCAAAAGCAGAGTTTTCAGGCTTGTAACTCGTTTGATCAAAATGTTTCTGCGTAGAAGTAGTTATTATATTTATGACTTCAAAATACACGTCTGTCTGTAGTGATTTGGAGTTGTCGACGAGAATGCACGTTCGCTAATTGATACTTCAGTTTTTTAAAGGACCTTTTGCTTCTGTGGTAATACAGGTTTTGAGACGAAATGAGACAAAATTTTTTATCATAAAATGTGTCAAACGAATTCTCATTTCTCAAATCTTTCGAAACATCTTTAGTAATTTCATCCATCTTATTCCTATCTGTTGATGATTTTAGCTTATAGTAATGATTTTGATAAATTATCTATATGCAAGAATAAAGGCTGTCTGATAGTAATATTTAGTTCAAAGAAAAAAATCACATTTCCATTAATGTTTGATATTCAATTTATCTGGATCGAAACATAGGTATCTGATTCTAACATTAAAGCTTCTCGCCAATATTTAAGTAGGACCTAATAATTTTGTTGAACGTAATAATTTGTCGAAAGCAAGCAGCATATACTGTCCACCTAGTTGCACTGAAGTTAAGATATCACCTAGTACCAATTTGCTTTCAAGCCTTTCTGTTTTTCTGATATTTATTTCCAAATTGCTGAGAAACTTCGACCTCATTGGTGAATACTAGGCTAGAGTAACAACGTTACTGTAACTCATCTCGTACTATTATACATTCCACTGTTGTTTCCTACACGCTCAGTCTTACAGAATGTGCTTGACAATGTGATGCTAAAGCTTTCGAATGAAATCCTCCGAAACGCTGGGCTTCTTCAGGAGTGCTAGAATGGCCAAAATCTGGAGTGACTAAATGCTTGGCGACTCATGATTTTTTACAAGCATGCTACTCGCTCCGTCCACGCATACTCCTTACTCTACAAATGCATAACTTAGTTACTATCTTGTTAGTGCATCTACGACAGCTGAAGATAGAGTTGAATATTTTATATCTGTCAAGAAATAAAAATCAAGAACTTTCTCGTTGTCCTCAAGCGTTGGTCGATTCAACGAATATTTAATGTAAATAATTCTTTATTCGATGTATCATTATTTATTCGTCAGCAATAACAGGGGAAAATATTTGTGTTTATTTCTTCAAGTAAATCGTATAACAAAGTTATGGAACAAAACTGATTTTGTATACGGTGATTCGGGCATATATCTGTATCAGTTTTGTGGAGCAACTCCAGAGGATCGGAATCATATTTTCCTACGCTATATAAATTAATGAATTCTTCAACAATTCTGTGCATGGCTTTTACGTTGATAGTAAGGGAAGTTCAAATACTCGATAATTTTTTATATGCATTTACTATTTGTTTGCATATGTGTTTTGGCATCTTCATCTAATCATTCTTTAAAGTTATTACATTAGGAATCAACATTTTCAGTTGAACAACAGAGTAGTGATATTCGAAGAGCTAATGCATTTCAAAACACTGACGAGCATTTTTCGAATTATAAAATCCTTCCGTTAGAAACACCTTTTTTTTTTATCTCTAACACGCTGCAATTTGGGATTTTGTTATATTTCACACAGAAAAATAATTTGCATAATCGTAGGCCTGGTCATAATGAATAAAGTCAAAAGCAGCGAACCAAATTGATTGAAATGAACGTTTTAAGTTGCTAAATATCCACTTGGGAAAATTGAGATTCATCGGTTAATGTGGCGAGTAATTTAATGAAATCTGGGAGTGTTTTCCTTGTTTGATTATACTCATGTTGAAAATGAAACTATTTGGATAGGGATGACTTTACCAAAGGTTTACGATTGCAGTTGGTGTCAATAATCAAAGAGCGTAAGTATAGATTGGTTTAGGCCGAAAAAAAATAGCATCGTTTGTTCTTTGCTATCGTTGGATATATCTGAAATTGTTTTATAATGTTATTATTTTTCTTGTGGGTATTTGACATTTTGATTAATTACTAGCTTGCATGTTAATGATTTTTGGCCGCTCAGACTTATAACAAATATCATGTATGAACACTTAAGTATCTGATTTTGGAGTCCATTTAGAATAAACATCTGGTTGATAACTCAGTGTTTCTATGTGTGTGACAGTCATATTCTCCTTGGTTCTTCATAAATATATTTATTGAATATTGTAAACATGTTGAAGAGAGCCATTTGTAATTATGATTTGTAAGAAATTATATTTCACGTTACTCTCAGATTGCTATGTATCTACTCAAGAAATTGTAATTTTTAAAAATTCTGTTATCTGTGTATTTTTGCACGTGATATTTTATGCTGTTCGGTATATTTGATGCTGTCATTTCCAATTCACCACTTCAGTTATTTTAAATCATGAAAGCATTTTCCCGCATAAAGAAATAAGTTAGGCATGAAAGGATTAATTGAAAGCAAAAACGAATAACAGTTTCTATTAGAAATAATTTTTTCAAAAAATGAAACAAAGCAGTTACCTGATGAACGAAACAGTGGAATCCTTGGAAACTAGTGACGTACTGCATCAGCAAAAATGAATGCAAATATTTCAAATAGTAGGATTTATTTTATGTCGTGAGAATGAAGAGAAAGCTTAGGTTTCGGATACAAATTACTCTTCTTCAGGATAAGAGAGAGAAAGAGATGGAGAAAGAAAGAAAGAGAGAGAGAGAGGGGGGAAAGGGAAAGAAAGAGAGAGAAAAAAAAGAAAGAAAGAAAGAAAGAGGGACAGATGGAGAAAGCGAGTAAGAAAAAAGAGGAAGAAAGTGAGAGATGGAGAAAGAGAAAGAGAAGAAAAAGGAAAGAGTGAGAGAGAAGGGGGAAGGAGGGAGAGAGACAGAAAACGGCAAGTGATTGTGAGTAGTATGGGGACAACGAAGTAGGAAATAGTGAAGGTGGTAAAGAATGTCAGAATTTGTACTAAGACTCAATTCAGTGGAAATGGTGGCAGCTCGATAGCTGGTGGTAAAGAATAAATATGGTTCTTTTATTTTTCCTGATGAAGGACTAGCGGCCGAAACAGCTAGACTATTTCCCTTCTTTTTAAGCATTAAAATAATACAACATTCGTTAAAACTTATCCCTCACATGTTGACTTCTTTTTCTGTTCAGTGTCAAATAAATAAGAGAGCTGGCCAAGGAGGCAGGACAGTGAGGGACACAATAGTAAAACTAATAATAATAATAATAATAATAATAATAATAATAATAATAATAATAATAATAATAATAATGTTCCAGCCACACTGACAAACAAGTTAAGAAGGAGTTGGATAGAAAGGAGAAAGTGGAAAGGGGGGAGAGGTGGAATGGTTAGAAGAATGAATTAATACCTTCGTGTGAGGAACTCCATTTATAAAGATATGTTCAACAAATAGAACGAATCAACACGGTTATTCAAGAGAAAAGACCTAATCGGCAGCATGGAGTTCTTCTGCTGCACGACAACGCCCGCCCCCATATCGCCAATATGACCAAGGAAGCCATTCAAACGCATGGCTGGAAAGTGCAGCCACACCCGCCGTACTGTCCTGATTTGGCACCAACGGATTTCCACCTCTTTCGCTCTCTTTCAAAGGCTATGCGTGGAGTTTCGTTCAATACTGATGCAGAACAGAGAGCTTGGTTGGATCAATTTTTCGAGTCGAAATCGAATGATTTCTACCAACGCGGAATTGAAAATCTTGTTGAATGTTGGGAAGAAGTTGTAAACAACAAGGGTGAATACATTATTGATTAATTAGTTGTTATTTTTTATTAAACCTTTTAAAATATTTTAATTTAAAAAAATGGCAGGAACTTAGTTGCTATCCCAATAGTTTCAACATCAATAGTTCCATTAATCTCAAACATTTTGTTAGAATGCACACGACCAGAAATAAGTACACAAGAAGAGTCAATATCACGTTCTGGTCGAATTTACTTTGGCTGTGGCCACTACCATAATTTACGGGCGTTCAGAAATAGACAAGGTAGTGAAGAGAGTATAACATATCCAGATCGTCAATGTTCACCCCATACGAGGAATCACTGCATGTCCAAGTATGAAGTATGAGTCTCAGTTAAACGAATGTATGATATAATTGGATTGTGTTTCGTTGATGGACCGAATCTATGCCTGTTATAGGAATTTCGTTGAGTGCTATAGGAATGTTAAGCTAAGGCAGACCAGGAGCTACACTGCAAAAACCTAATCTATTCAACTGAAATTAATTTTGATTTCAGAATAGTGTTGGATATAATAGCGTTTAAACAATTGCAATTAATTTCACACTTTATATCATTCCAATTAAAATTTCGTTTCAATTAATAAAAACACAAAAAATCTACTAGTTAACGGCAACAACTCTTTAAGTCTCATGCTACATTGATCAATGTCTTAAAAACCGCCTTTAACAACAGTTTTTCATGCTACATATATTAACTACATCAGTGTAATCACCAAACCTGCTAGAATTAGTTACCAAATCTCCCTCAAATCATTTGACAATGTCGTCCCAAATACACTATGCCTGAAAAAAGAGAATGCCTTTTATCAAAAGTTTGCTCAATTAGGAATAAACTACAAGGACAAAGACGACAACAGCAGCAGCTTTCAGTGTCGAGCAACTTATGTGGTCGCTTTTGCCTGCTGAAAATAACAGCCAAATCTCCTTTAAATCATACCCTGCACACTTACAAATAGAAAAACTAGTTTTGATAATATAGCCTTAAATATACAATGTCATAAAATGCTTAATCTCTCTTAAATTATACATCATTGTCTCAAAAATGAAAATCACATTTGCTATATTAGACCCAGCTATATTCGGGTTGACATGAAAGTGCTCAAGTTTGGTTGTAACTTTGCTCATCATAACTGATCTTTGCAGCCATGTGCGTCTTTGCATCTACCGTTTCTTTTCTGGAAACAGTTTGATTTTTTGATGGAGCAGATCATATATCTGCTTGATCAGGACTGATCTGGGGTTAAGCAACAACAAAAACAACTTTTATTGCAACGTCTCTTATTTCTGGCTGCCATCAAATAATTCTTTTCGGGACAAATGGTCTAAAGTATCAGTTATCTCTCGGCAAGATAACTTTTTTTCTAAATGGATAGAACTTTGAACCACAATAGTTATACTATGGATTCCAAAGGGATGCAAGTCGATACTAGCGTACTGTGAATCTAAGAAATCCAAAGACGCTTGCTCGCGCGCGCGCACACACTCACACACACACACACGCACGTACATACACACACACACACACATACATACACACACACACACGTACATACACACACACACACACACACACACACACACACACACACGTACATATACACACAAATACACACACACACACATACGCATTCAGGATAAAGAATAACTAGGAATCTTCCATAAGCATTATCAAAACATTCAATCTCCATCGAAGATTCTAATGGAGTGACTTTCAAAGAGTGCATCACAAGTGGTAATGAGGTGGACCGTAGGTTATTTTAGAAATATAATTCAAGGTTTCAGAAAATCTATACTGATGTCTTAAAAAGCGTTGTATTCTTAATTTTCAGAAATTTATTGCACATCATCTCACAAAACTTAGGTATACTCACACCGATACCTTATAAGGCTAATTTACGACATTTATAGAAAGAGGATGAGTGGAAATTAGAGACCCTTCTCCCCGCACAGACAAACTTGGAGTAGCGATAGCATGTCACTGATGAGATCGCGAATAACGATGAAAGGACTCTGACAAATTTATTGATTAACCGAGCAATTAATAAAACAACCGATTATTTAATTGGTTAAGTGGTTTAATACTTGACAGATAATAATAAAAGATGTGAAATATAATCAGTGGGCATATTTATTTATAGCATAATGAATCTTTCAAAATCTATATCATGAACCACGAAACGATGTTTCGTAGCAGTATATGTAGACATATCAAAGCAAAACACTCCTATCATCAAACAAAAGCCTCAAATTATCTTAAAAGGTTATCAAATGAAAATATTTTTAGAAATACAATAACAGTTTCCGAAGAAGCTCAAATTGCTTCTTATGAACTAACTGGAGCGGCTGCATTGAAAAATTAGTTGCATACTTTGGCAGAGTCGATTATTTTGCATGCATACAGAAAGATTAAAACAATCTTGGGAGATGAAGCAGAACAAGAAATCAACTATAAATTCCTTTCTCAAATGACACACTTCATAAACGCATTTTGGAATTGTCTTTTGACATCGAAGAAAATGTATGACATGATTAGCTTCAACATTCAAGTTTTGCTTTGAAAGTTGATGAGTTAGCAGACATTACCAGCAAATATCAGCTATTGGCGTTCATTCGTTTTATCGAAGATCAAATAGTAAATCAAATTTTTTGTTACTACAAAGGAATGCCAGGCACTAAAAAAAGGTGAACATATTATTCCTATTTGAAAAATGCGAATTATCATGAAAGTCGTGGTTGGTACTTGTACCGATGGAAGTCTTTCTATGGTTGGCAATATGAAGGTTACAAACACATGTAAAAAAAAAAAACAGCAATATCCGTATGTTATTAAAATCCACTGCTTTCTAGATAGAGACCTTGATTGTTAAAACATTGGGAGTTGAATTGAAACTAATTTTATATTAAGTTGTTTAATTTAATTAAAAGCTCGTTTGTTTGAGAAAATTTGCATTCACACAGCTTCGCAGTACTGACGCTTGTTTTTAACGCATCAAAGTGAGATGGTTGTAAAAGAGAAAAGGAACTCTGAAAGGAGACTTTTTCTTTTGTATTTTTTAAAGAAATTAATCAAAAACACTTTTGAAATGCCTTCAATGTGAATGTATGGTTGTCTTGCCTGGAATATTTGACAAGCATATTTCAACACCTTAATTGCCTGAAAAGGTAAAAATAAAAAAAATAAAATATCCTTAAATCTACAGATAAATTGGCAGAACTTCAGAAATAAATAGTAACTCGGAAAAGAGAAACTAGAGTTGATAATTCTGATATGACTTCCATAATAACCGAGCATTTAACAACGCTAGAAGAGAAAGTGAGCATTATTTTCCCTAATTAAACATAAAACAATATGATTGGAATCGACACTCTTTCATGTAAAATCCTGTTATTGCTCATTTAAAATTATCTCAAGAAGAACCGTGTTTTTTTTCTTTATCCGGTGCTTACGAATTAAAATTTAAACGAAAGGAACTGGTTTTTGAAAGTTGCTTATCGCATATGAAGAGTACGCGATATTTTCATCTATGCATTTGCAGAAATATGTAGTATTTGCAGGCAGTAGAATCTTTTAAATGTGAATCTTATTATTACAATGATGTATTAAAAGACATTGATTTAAAACACACATTGCATACAAACTAACATTAGTACTCATAAACGTAAAAATAAGAAACGAATTTTTTTGTGGTATACCATATAGTTTAAATGTTTGTTTCAATGTTGCCGCGATTTTAATAAACCCTATTAAATAAGTAGTTATAGCAGTTTTAGGAACACCAGCAGGTTCTATGGGAATCTGGTTATAAGCGCGTACAAACTCAATTTTAGAAAAACAGAACAACTATCTGAATAATCTAGAACTTAAAGTATGATAATAATCTGAATAATCTAGAACTTAAAGTATGGTAATATTAACAATTATAAAATCTACTGGTAAATTGTAAAAGTAACCCTGCAATTACTGGTTCCAACGTGTGTGATCTTTGTTTCTCTTAGAAATACAACACTATTACAGCATTTTACAATTTGAACATAAAACCAGAATCAGTGAATTCATGCAGACACTACCATCGCTATGTCTTACTATCAACTAGTTAAAATAGATTATTTCTCCAAAAGTCAGAAAATTAAAACTTTTCTGTCGCCGCATAATATTTTAACGCTTTTTCGAAAATAAATATTTCTTCAACAAATTTTGTGTAACGTTCGAATTTTATTCAGCTTGACAAGTGCTCTGATGCAAAAATCTAGACTCTTAAGTCACTCCACAAACTCACATTCTCACAAACACATTAAAATTCATTTATAATATTCTAGTGACGTAGCTGAAGATAAAATGTTTGTGTATCTGTCTGGTTGTCCACATACACACACACACACACACACACGCACACACACACACACACACACACACACACACACACACACACACACACACACACACAAACACACACACCCGTATATAGAATTTATATATATATGTAAATAAAATTTATATATACAGTATATGTATATAATGCACACACACATGAACTCAGATACATACATACCTACATATATACATACATAAATACAAGCATACATGTATGCATATATATTTATATATATATATATATATATATATATTTTTTTTTAAAGTTTCAGCTTAGAGCTGCGGCCATGCTGATGCACCACCGTGTTGCTACACTGTTATTACAGGGAGCCCCTTACAATATGTGGCATTTGGTGAAGAATGGAGTTTGATTTAGCAACCCTCATTTGCACCTCCTGCCGCGAGGTAGGTTCATCTGGGACTCTCGATAGGAAGAGGTCCAGCTTTGATTTAAAAACTCCTACATCTACTTTGTGCAGATTCCTCAGGCTCTTTGGGAGAATATTAAAAAGCTGTGGGCCCCTGAATCCCAAGCTGTTGCAGTAACTGGTCCTGAAGCGCGATGGCATTGCTGGGATCTTTGGCACTATGCAGTGTCGTCCCGTTCTGGCATTGGTGTAGCTTTCAATGCCAAAATTTGGCACAATTCCTTCCAGGATCTTCCAGATGTATATTACTGCATACCTCTCCCGCCTTCTCTCCAGGGAGTAGAGTCTTAGCTGTTTCAGCCTTTCCCAGTAGCTGAGCAGTTGCAAAGAGACAATCTTCTTTGTGAATCTCCTCTGGATTGCTTCAAGGTCTGCTGTTAATTTCACACTGCTGGGTGACCACAGCTGTGAGCAGTAATCCAGGCGGCTGAGGAAGAATGTCCTCCAGAGGATCATCATGGTTTCCTTATCTCTGGTTCTGAATGTTCTCAGGATCCATCCAGCCAATCGTCTGCACTTTGTTGCCATTCTGGTAATGTGCACTTGGAAAGAGGTATCATCACTCATGTCGTTACCCAGGTCTCTCACTGATTTAGGCTCTGGGATTGAAATTCCCTGTGGACCAGTGTACTCTGTGAGTTTCATATTCAGTTTTGGACGTTGGTAGCGCAGGGCTTGGAATTTTTCAGCATTAAACTGCATATTATTGTCCTCAGCCCATCTGTAAACTGAGTCCAATTCCTGCTGCAGGTGTGCAACATCACTGGAGTTCTGTATTTTCTGCGAGACTTTTGTATCGTCTGCGTAGCTTGCAAGAGTGGCTATCCGAGCACTTGAAGGCATATTTGAGAGAGCGACTATAAAAAGCAATGGTCCCAAGACAGTGCCCTGTGGAACACCGCTCATTATTTGTGTTTTCATAGAGGTGGCTCCATTAGCCACTACTGCCTGACTTCTATCTTTCAGAAAGTCATGTAACCACTCTCCAAGTCAAGATCCATGTCAAGATTGTCTCTTTGCAACTCTCCATGTCAAGATCACGCAGTTTGTGGCATATCACACCATGATCCACTTTGTCAAAAGCTTTTGCAAAATCAAGGTATATTACGTCCACATTTGAGTTGTTGAGTAACTGCTTCAACACCCAGTCGTAATGTTGTAAGAGCTGGGTCAGGCATCTCCTACCTGATCGAAAGCCATGTTGGGTATCACTCAGCAATTTATTTTCTTCAAGGAATGCGATTAGTTTTCCTCGAACTATCCTTTCCATGACTTTGCTGATGTGTGAAGTCAGAGAGATAGGCCTATAGTTTTTGGCATCTGCTCTGCTTCCCCCTTTATGGATTGGGCATATTATTCCCTCCTTCAGCTTGCTTGGCAGTCTTCCGTTTGCGAGAAAGCTCTGGAAGAGGATCTGGAGGGGTTTTGCCAGGGCATGCTTACACGATTTAAGGAGGATTGCTGGGAAACCATCAGGGCCAGCAGTTGAGTTTGTGTCCACTTCATGTATAGCTAGTAGTACATCTTCTTCGCTAATGTTGATGTATTCCATCGTAACTGCCTCACTGGTTATAGGGGAGGTAGCAAAGAAGTCCACTGGTTTGTTCACTTGTCTGTGCTCTAATGGAGTGGTGAAGACACTTTTGAATTGCTCATTCAGTACCTCACTGATTCTAGTTGGACTGTCTGTGAGGGAGCCATCCTTTTCGAAGAGGGGTCCAATCTTGCAGCGTACTGAGGCTGTTTCTTTTGCGTAATGAAAGAAGGCCTTTGGGTTTGACTTAATGTTTTTTATAACCCAGGCTTCTTTGTCTGCTCTCTCCTTCACATAGGATTGTTGCAGCCTTTTTTCGATCTCCATCAGTGTCGTTTTTAGGCGGGACCTTTGGCCATTCTTGGGATGCTGGTTGAGTCGATTTGCAACTTTTGTCCGTCGTCTCATGAGGATCTTCCTCTCCCTTGGAATCTTGTTCCTATTTGTTTTGGCCTTGTGCTCTGGGACATATTTCTGGCTTATGGCTTGCACAGTAGACAGGAAACATTCTAGTTTCATGTCAATGTCTGGTGTGGAGAGACATTTTGGCCAATCCTCTCTGAGGATCTCTTTCTGAATCGATTTCCAGTCCGCTTTGTGGAAGTTCAGATTGGAGAGATTTTGGGTGCTTCCTATATACATACATATACATGTCTGGCTATATATTTACATACGTGTGTATATATCTACTTATATATACTTATATATATATATATATATATATATATATATATATATATATTTATATATTTATATATAGTGCCTACACGTTTGGTAGTTTATCTCTATAAACCTGTCTATAGTTCTGGTTATCT
The DNA here is from genome assembly GCF_046866305.1 of Octopus bimaculoides. Lineage (NCBI taxonomy): Eukaryota > Metazoa > Mollusca > Cephalopoda > Octopoda > Octopodidae > Octopus > Octopus bimaculoides. Next base: position 47,677,576 of record NC_142937.1, on the reverse strand, counting down.
AGACCTCTGTATTTGGAAGTTAGTGAATTTGAAAGTTAGACTATGAAGATCTTTAGGGATAAATTTAAAATTACCATTAACTTTCAAAATTGAAAGTTAATGATTATTAATTAATGATAAAGAATTTCAGAAGTAAAAAAAAAAGGAAGAAGACATAACACCACCAACAACAGTACGATCACGACGACGACGACGATGATGATGATGATGATAATGATGATGATGATAATGATGATGATGATATAGATATGGAAATTCAAGGAATTTGGTAAAAGCTAACAATACGTAAGTGGGTACCGTTGTGCATGATAGTCCTGGAATAGTGGATTAGACGAAAGATATATTAGACAGGAAAACTAGAACTTTAACAATGCTTGGAGTGTTTCTTCCGTAGGCAAATGCCAGTCGTTTGTTGACAAAATGGAAGGCTGGAGGGAGAGGATTTCTGACTGTGTGGTTGGTAGTAAAGATCAGCAAACCATCTCGTGTGTAAATATATATATGTGTGTGCGTCTGTGCGTGTGTGTGTGTGTGTGTGTGTGTGTGTGCGTGCACGCCTGTGTGTTTGTGTATGTGTGTGTGTGTGTGTGTGTGTGTATCATATAAATAATATATATATAAGTATATGTACACACATACACATGGGCATATAGGGGTACAGGACGTCATAAACCGTAAACAACATGAAATATGAAAACAAAAGAGTTGAATACGTAAACAACGAGAGAAACAAATGGAAAAACAGGGCAAGTAACATAAAGAACGACCCTTTATCAGTTGTCGGCTCCTCATTTCGAGCATTGAACGACAACATGAGTCTCCGAAGGACAGTTGCTCCCGCAAAACAAAATAAAATTTTGGATTTGCAGAGGGTCAAAGTTGGTAATATATATCTGCATATATATATATATATATGTGTATGTGTGCACATATACATAGATATATGTATGCGTGTACATATACATATACATATATATATATATATATATATATATATATATATATATATATATATATATATATATATATATATATAGTATATATATATTTCTTTATTAATTATATTATTATTTGACTGAATGACACGCATCCATTTCCAAGTAAGTTTATCTATCTATCTATCTATCTATCTATCTATCTATCTATCTATCTATCTATCTATCTATCTATATATATATATATATATATATATATATATATATATATATATATATATATATATATATATATATATATATACGTATATATATATATATATATATAATAATACAAATAATATGTGAGTATATGCATATATACGTACATGTATATATAGATGCATGTCTAGGTACAGGACGTTGCAAAAAATACTTGGACAAAATGAGAAACAGAGCACAGAAAACACACAGGCCACATAGAGAACATATACATAGATATATGTATGCGTGTACATATACATATACATATATATATATATATATATATATATATATATATATATATATATATATATATATATTTCTTTATTATTTATATTATTATTTGACTGAATGACACGCATCCATTTCCAAGTAAGTTTATCTCTCTCTCTCTCTCTCTCTCTCTCTCTCTCTCTCTCTCTATATATATATATATATATATATATATATATATATATATATACCTATATATATATATATAATAATACAAATAATATGTGAGTATATGCATATATACGTACATGTATATATAGATGCATGTCTGGGTACAGGACGTTGCAAAAAAAAACTTGGACAAAATGAGAAACAGAGCACAGAAAACACACAGGCCGCATAGAGAACATTTCCGTCATCAGCTGCCACCATTCTAAAACTAAGCGTTTCGAAAAGTTAGGGCAGGACGCATTGTTAGAATGGCTCTTTCCGCGGAGACAAATTAAATTTGTAACGCGGGGGAATGTAGTGGAGGACAGAAAACCAGACAGGAAAACGAAACAGTGAAAATAAATAAGAAAAGCTATAAGGCCAGACGTGAAAAAAATATGTGTATACTGAACGCTGTGATGTGACGAACTGAAAGGAAGAGAGAAGAAAGTTCGTGCGAGCTTGGCAATGGCCAAGATAGGAAAGGAAGAAGTAGCCGGACACGTGACCAGCGAGGGGTCAGGAGAAAGAGTGGTGGAGGGATAAAAAAAGGGGAGGAAGTAGAATATAGGTGAGCATCGAGTGACAGGGAGGAAGAGGGAGAGAGATATATAGTAGTGAAGGGGAGAGGCGAAGAATAACAGAAAGAAGAGCGAGAGGGGGAGAAAGATACAAAGATAGATAGAGTCGCGTCGTGCAATTGCGTAGTGTACACACACACACACACACACACACACACACACACACGTACACACATATATATGTATGTAAATGAGTAGCATCGTCTGAAATGAATGACTCTTAGCAAACTTAGCAATTCTCTTCCAGATATCAGTCTCATTTCAAACAACACCGCTAGACAACATTTACAACATTTACAGCCAATGGTGATGCAGGTGGTGGTCGATAAAAAACTTGATTGCATTACAAGTCGCTAAGAATCTCGAGGACAAAATCATTTTCTTTTGAAGTATTGATGAAATATAAAATGTGTATAATATGTTATACAATAAACGGAAGGCTGCATAAGAGACAGGACACAACATTCACTGCAAACAATAACTGAGAACAAAAGTCAATGTATTAAATATTTGCAAACTGTTTTTTATTCAATTATTTTCAAAATGGGTCACCGAGCAATATTGATTTGACAAAATGGGTCAAGCGCGGTAGTAAATGATTGAAAAACGATGATCAAAAATGTTGACTTTACAATTAGTCCGATGGTGAGTTGGTTCAACTAGGAAAAGGTTTCACCTATTTCAAGATTTAAAACGAAATCTGTTCGTTGTTTGAGAAAGTTCCAACACAACAGATGACCTATTTGTAGAGTAATATAACTCTTTTGTTCGTTGATCAACTAAAAGGATAGTGACTGATTTAATACTCCCTTCCTCCATTTTTGCATCACTTGATATCTTCTTTCGCTCTATTAATGTTTTATCTACATAGTGGAAGCAATGACATTAAGATTATGACAGAGAAAAAATAAAGGACATCGTAAACATTGAAGACAATACATACATACACGTACAAACACAGACGCGCGCGCATACATTATGTACATATATATTATAGACATACGCATATATATATATACACACACACATATATATATATACACGTAAACGCGTGGCTGTGTGGTAAGAAGCTTAGTTCCCAACCACATGGTTCCAGGTTCAGTTCCACAACGTGGAGGCTTGGGAAAGCAAATGAGTTATATATTACTTATATTATTATTTAATTGAACGCCACGCATACATTTCCTTTACCTCATTATGGCTTCACAGCCCTTACCGTTTATTTTAACTCTCCTGTTTTTGTTACCAACTTCTGATCCCCCGCAAATCCCAAATTTTATTTAATTTGCTTTGTGGAAGCGACTGTTTTGACGAAGACGCATCTTATCCTAACGCTCGAAATGCGGAATAGATAAAACTGTAGACAACTGATGAAGGGAATGTTCTTTATGTTGCCTGTCTCGATTTTCTATTTGTTTCTTTCGTTGTTCGAAAAAAAAGTAGTTCGTTTTCCATGTTTTTGTATTTCATGTTCTCATTTTTCATGTTTACGTTTTTTTACGTCCTGTACCCATATATGCATGTGTATATACATATATATGTAAGTATGTACATGTATGTATGTATATATGCATATATATATATATATATATATATATATATATATATATATATATATATATATGTTTGTCTGTGTGTGTGTGTGTGTATATTATTTATATTTTATATATATATATGTATATATATGTATATATTTGTGTTTGTGTCTGTGTTTATCCCTCAACCATCGCTTAACAACCGATCTTTGTGTGTTTACGTTACCATAACTTAGCAGTTCGGCAAAGACACCGATATAATAAGTACCAAGCTTACAAAGAAGTCGTACAGGGGTCGATTTTTCGATTAAAAGGTTGTGCTCCAGCTTGGCTACAGTCAAAATGACTGAAACAAGTAAAAGAATAAAAGAATATACATACATATATACGTGGTCTGATCAATAAGTATCCGGACTGCTGTCATAGTAACAAAGCCAAAGTATGCAGAGTATAGGCGCACAAATGGCTGTGTGGTAAGTAGCTTGCCTACCGACCACATGGTTCCGGGTTCAGTCCCACTGCGTTGCACCTTCCGCCACTATCTTCTACTTTAGCCACGGGCCAACCAAAACCTTGTGAGTGGATATGGCAGACGAAAACCGAAAGAAGTACGTCGTGTATATATATATATATATATATACACACACACATACATATACATACATAAATATATATATACATGTGTGTGTGTGTATGTGTGTGTGTGTGTGTGCGTGTTTGGGTGTGTGTGTGTGTGTGTGTGTGTGTGTGTGTTTACGACCACGTAATTTCGCCTTTCGGCAAAGAGACCGATAGAATAAGGACTAGCCTTACAAAGAATAAGGCCTTGTTTCGATTTGTTCGACTAAAGGCGGTACTCCAGCATGGCAGCAGTCATGTGATTGAAACGAATAAATGAATAAGAGAATAAACATACATATTTACGTATTCTGATCAATAAGTATCCGGACTGTTGCCATAGTAACAAAGCTAAAGCACGCAGAGTATTGCCGCTTGGCACAGGTGGACCGTAAACTCTGCTGTGCACGCACACGAAGTTTTGGCGTCCTAGCTCACTTTTGCTGTTTACAGCAGTGCTCGGAAGGAAGGTGTGTAGAGTGGTATCGTCGCATTCACCATGATAGAGAAAGTTCAGCAGAAAATCTTCATCAAATTTATTTTGCCAAACCTTCGCGATACCTTCTCAGAGGCCTATGCAAAGTTTTCAAAAAGTTTTCATCCTTCTCGACACAATCAAGGAGATCTTGTGCAACTGAAACCCGAGTCTCTTTATAGATAGATAGATAGAGAGAGAGAGAGAGAGAGAGAAAGAGAGAGAGAGAGAGAGAGAGAGAGAGAGAGAGAAAGAGAGAGAGAGAAATTAAGAGAGAGATAGAGAGAGAGAGAGAGAGAGAGAGAGAGTGAGAGAGATTGAGAGAGAGATAGGAAGCTGTGCTTTTCAAAATGGAAGCTAATACCTTTCTCCATGTGATGGGGTTGAAAAATTGTTGAGACACTAGAATATTTTCCTACTCTTCTTAACATGAAAGCAATGGTAGCTTTAATTCACAAATAGAGAAATTATATCCATCATAATTATATCCATCATAATTATATCCATCATAATTATATCCATCATAAACTGTTTATATATATATAAACAGTTTGTTTTAAATCTCTGAGCGAGAGATATACACCAACAATACCGGATAGTAGAGCTTATATGCCAACAGAATGTGGCAGTCCTTTAAGCGACGATGATACTGTAGTTTTAGCCCCAGGAAAACATCTTTTCCAGCTGACTATTGACATACAGAAATCTAGGTGTGAGTATCATGCAAGGCTAGAGATGGGAGTAATGGCCGCCCTTGCAAATACTATACGGGCACAAACTGTGTGTCAATAATCAGTTGGAAAAAATGATTTTTTTGGACTATAACAACAGTAACATCGTCCTTTATAGGACTAATCAGTAGTTCTTTGACTGCTATTTCTGAATTTTCAGTATGTTGGAGAAGCAACTCAATTGCTAATCCCTGTATATTTATGATGATAAATAGTTCTACCGATAAAGGTTTTTTTCATACTGAACTACTTGGCAAAATTGTTAATTATTAATTCTATTATTAATTGACGATTCTCTGCCCTTATTCTTGTATATATATATATATTTACTGCATCAAATGCACCCTATGCAACCAACTCTACGTGGGGCAGACGGGCCGCCGGCTGGCCGACCGTTTCACCGAACACCTAAGGGACGTTCGGCTAGGTTCGGACTCCCCTGTCGGGCGTCACTTCCAACTGCCCAACCACTCTCCCTCTAACATCTCCGTTTTTGGCCTCGCCCTGCACCATGGGTCCACTCCCTCGCGACTCCACTTGGAGCAACGCTACATTTTCAACCTTAATTCTTCTTTCCCCTTCGGACTCAACGCAGCCTTCTCTTCCTTATGACTCTCCCCTTTACGTCCCTGCAACACTTTACATAATTTTTTTTTAACCCCCCCCCTCGTCCCCCTTACATTATATCCATTATTCTCTTGTTATTACACTTACTTTTTTCCACTTTTTATCTCACCACTACCTACACGCACACATACCCACACACCTTACATATATACCGCCCACATACATATACCGCCCACATACATGACAAACATACATACGCGCCCTCACACACACATAGCCGAACGCACATATATACACACACACACCCATATATACGCGCACGCCTACATACACAGCCGCATACACATGCACACACATACACACAGGAGTGGACACACAAAATAACACACTTACCTGGCACACATACGCACGCACACACATAAACACACACATACACACCCCTCACATACATAAAACCACACACACACACACACACACATACACGACACACATACACATATACACACATGCACACATACACATATACACACATGCACACACACCTCTCACATACACAATACTCACTCATATACATAACACATACGCACGCACGAAAACATACACACTATACACATACACGCACGCACAAAAAATATACACACACGCGCACACGGAAACACATACAGACACACATAAACACACACACACCCGTACCTAACACTCACAATCCCACACACACACGCACATCCACACATACACACACACGCACACACCCACATACACACACACTTCTCACCAACACTACACACTCACACAGACACGCATACAATCATACACACATGGGCATAAACAACACACGCATATACAATAGCAAACGCACGCACACACACGTACACAGCAACGCACATACACACAACATACACATACACACAAACACACACGCACGCACAGAAAACATACACATACACACACGCGCACATACAAAATACACACACACACGTACACGTACCTAACACCGACAACCCCACACAAACACGAACACACACACACCCAAATAACCACCTGTTGACCTTCTACCTACACTGTCTACAGCGTCCACTAACCAGTCCTGCTACTAATTTCTTCCACTACGTCATACACACACACACACACACACACAAACACACTAACAGATAAACCACCAAACCATGCACACACACACACACACACACATACATACGCACACACACGTTCTGTTATCACACACACACTCGCAGACTTTCGCAAACGCACAGATTCATCTCCCTTTTTCACTCTCCTATCTTAGAAAGAACTTTTTCCCCCACCACCTCCTCTTCCGGTCTTTTCATCATGTAACCTCGTGGGCATCGGTACCATTTTCCTCTTTCTCCGTTCTTCCATTCTCCGAACTTTCCATCTTTCCGACGAAGGGCTACACCCGAAACGTCATACACTCTCTCTTTCCTTTCCTGAGCGTCCAATAATACTATCCATATCACGTCCTCACTTTGTTGTTTTTTTTGTTTTTTTGTTATTGTTTTTTTGAACTATATATATATATATATATATATATATATATATATATATATATATATATATATATAAATAAAGAAAAGCAACACGGATTTTAAAGGTTATTACAGTACGCTCGTTTCATGCTAATCTAAAAAGAAGAATACATGGCTATGTCAAGATGGTTTTTTTGATGTATTTTTCTTTCCCACTTAGATTTTAAATGTTGTCACAACAGTAATATGTCGCTACTGCTGAAATTTTCAGTAAATTTTCTATATCCTTGCGCAGCTGAAGATTGCTCTGCAGTTTACATTTAATGTAATGCTCGCATTACTTAAATAAATGGAGTAGCATGAAACGTGCGTACTGCAATAACCTTTAAAATCTGTGTTGCTTTTTTTGATTTTTGATCACCTTGTTTTTGGAATTGTTTGGATAATACCATACTATATTCTGGAGCCTAAACCTATATATATATATATATATATATATATATATATATATATATATAATGGAGAAATTATACAAAATGTATAAATAGATGATGAGTAAAGCAACAGCACAGTTTCGATTGCCTGTTGCTATCCTAAATTTATTGCAGGAACTTCGTAGTGGCGGTATTAACAGTATTAATAAAATAGATGGACCCGTTCTGGGTCTCTTCGGATACATCAATAAAAAGTTTTACGAGTGATATTCTGATTCAGTTTTACATACCGCTATATATCCATCAGCTTCGAGAATAAGTAATAAACAGAGAAAAATTGAAAGGCAAAAAGTTCAAATATGAACGAGAAAATTATAGATTCTAGTTTAGAGAAAATGACGTAGTGAGTCCTCGCTATTATAACTCTTAAGAGAAAGAAAATGATATAGAAGTTGAAAGGAAGATAATACTTATGTGTGTGTGTGTGTGTGTGTGTGTGTGTGTGTGTATCTGTGATTATGCTTACCGATCTTAAACCGGTGTTATAGAAAAAGCTTGACTAATCCATTTTATCGATAAATTTAGTACCTCAACGAATTAGCATCTTCACATCTGTCCCTCTCAAAACTTTTTGTGGACATCTCAGAAACTGCTGACCTGAAGAAATAGACAAAATATATTAGTCTCTTCCTTGTCCTCAAATAGCTAAACCAGTTGGTCTATGATGTAATTGTATTCTTTGATTCATCATTGGCAACCATTCAATCTATGAGGTAAGGTCAACATTATCATATATATTATAATGAACAAAGACATGCTAATTAATTAGAATTGCACCGGTGACGAAAAGAATGGGTCGCTATTACTAGCACAATGATCGATTCTAGTAAAGAAAGGCAAGAGAAACGTCGCAATTTTAATTAGAATAGAATATGGGCAATGCACATGGGAGTGAGTCTGATTTTGGCGGTATAGTAACAACACTAGAGTAACAAATATATTCACACAGTGCAGTCTGAAAAATGTGACTCCTTCTTTCTTTCTTTCTTTCTTTCTTTCCCTCTCTCGTTCCTCTCTCTCTTTCTCTTTGCATCTGTATGTATCTACTTATCTATATATGTATATGCATACATATATATATGTATATATATATATATATATATATATATATATATATATATATATATATATATATATATATATATATATATATATATATATATATATATATATATATATATATATATATATATATTTAAATTCAATAATAGGACGAATTCTTTTACAAGAATTTATCAAGTAGCTAGCGTGAAAAAACATCATAAGGGAAAAAATCCATCATTTATTCCCGAAATATATATTTATATTTATATAAGGGCATTACTATACAATAATGCCTCACGCTATGAGGGACTCTAAGGTCAGACTACCATAAAAAGCACATTTTTACCGAACGCAAGGAAATGCAACTCTCAAAGCCAACCCCTTAAAAACAGACTGAATTATAGATCATGATTTCGTAGTTATTGTAGTATTATACAACCTCTACTCGTCAGTATAATATGGTCAAGAAAAATAGCAGTAAACAGAGAATCAACATACCAAACAAACACCGTGTATCCAATATAGTATATAGAAGACTGTTCATCGCTATTTCCCTATGTAAGTGGCGGGAATTTCGAATTGCATCTCGGTAACTGTGCTTTTTTCTCAGAATAAATTCAGCACTGAATATATTCTGGTAATATATTTAAATTCAATAATAAGACGAATTCTTTTACAAGAATTTATCAAGTAGCTAGCGTGATAAATTCCTGATAAATTCTTGTAAAAGAATTCGTCCTATTATTGAACCGCTCCAGCATGGCTGCAGTCAAATGACTGAAACAAGTAAAAGAGTAAAAGACATACATACATACATATATATATATATATATATATATATATATATATATATATGTATATATATATGTATATATATATATATATATATATATATATATATATATATATATATATATATATGTATATATATATATATGTATATATATATATATATATAGCGCAGGAGTGGCTGTGTGGTAAGTAGCTTGCTTACCAACCACATGGTTCCGGGTTCAGTCCCACTGCGTGGCACCTTGGGCAAGTGTCTTCTACTATAGCCTCGGGCCGACCAAAGCCTTGTGAGTGGATTTGGTAGACGGAAACTGAAAGAAGCCCGTCGTATATATGTATATATATATGTGTGTGTGTTTGTGTGTCTGTGTTTGTCCTCCTAGCATTGCTTGACAACCGATGCTGGTGTGTTTATGTCCCCTTCACTTAGCGGTTCGGCAAAAAGAGACCGATAGAATAAGTACTAGGCTTACAAAGAATAAGTCCCGGGTTCGATTTGCTCGACTAAAGGCGGTGCTCCAACATGGCCGCAGTCGAATGACTGAAACAAGTAAAAGAGTAAAAGAGTAAAAGATATATATATATATATATATTTATACGTGTATATATATATGTATATATATATATATATATATATATATATATATATATATATATATATATATATATATATATATATATAATCAAAATAAGCAACACGGATTTCAAAGGTGGTTGCAGTACGCACGTTTCATGCTACTCCATTTATTTAAGTAATGCGAGCATTACATTAAATGCAATATGTAGAGCAATCTTCAGCTGCACGAAAATGCAGAAAATTACAGTAGAATAGACTGATAGACTTTGCTATGTCAAGATGGATTTTATGTATTCTTCTTCCCACTTGGATTTGAAATGTTACCACAATTATAATATGTCTATTCTACTGTAATTTTCTGCATCTTCGTGCAGCTGAAGATTGCTCTACATATTGCATTTAATGTAATGCTCGCATTACTTAAATAAATGGAGTAGCATGAAACGTGCGTACTGCAACCACCTTTGAAATCCGTGTTGCTTATTTTGATTTTTTGATCACCTAGTTTTTGGAATGGTTTTTATATAATACCATACCATACTATATTCTGGTGCCTAAACATAAGTACCATATTCCATTTTTGAATCTAAATCTAAACCTTATATATATATATATATATATATATATATATATATATATATATATATATATATATATATATATATATATATATATATATATATATATATATATACATATATGTGTGTGTATATGTATTGATATTTATATATATATGTAGATGTATATACGGGTACATGTATGAATGTATGTATATATATATATATATATATATATATATATATATATATATATATATATATATATAAAATATATAGTTTTAGGGAAAATAACCAATTTTCAAGAACTCATCGATGAAAATCCACTATCACATATAGAAAAATTAATAATTAAAACGATTAAAATCAATTGAAATTATCGAAAATAAATTCTATTCAAAAATATAGCTACTCGTCAGATCGTAAGTAGAACAATAATTAGATATATATCTCAACCAAAAATAAGTACTAAATGAATTAATATGAAATACTTATTATATAAAGATAGAAAAATTATTTAAAAAATATCATAATATCAAAATAATAACCATTCAATAATCATCCCTTCAGCCATTATAATAACATCTATATTATATACAAAAAACATCTTACATAAATTATCATTGTTTTAAATTATCATTGTTTTAAATACAAGTTGAACGAAGTTTAAGTCTAAAATAATAATGAAGATAAAATTAGTACATATTTAACTGGTGTAATAGTTAAAGCTATACTATTTAAAGCTAAAGACGTTTATTTAATTATAATTAAAGATCAATTGAATAATAGAAAAATACAAGATTATTTATTTCTACAAACGTAATAATAAAAAATATGAATGAAAAAATTATGAATGGAAAAATTATGAATGAAAAAATTAGGAAAGAAAAAATTATTAAGAATAAAAGGTTAAACTTTATATATATATACAAAGTTTTGATTTAAAAAAACTTTAACGATATTATAAATTATAAAGATTAATAATTAATCAAATATTATTAATCAAAAATAATCGAAAATATATCAACACTATTCAAATCGAAGTTCTAATATTATGTTGAAATGAAACTATAACTTCTAAATAATTTAGTGTTAAATAAGTTATCTATTAAAAATAATCTATAAAGAACTAAATGAATAGTATAAAAACAAGAATACATATTATTTTCAAATAGTAGAAAATCTTTAGCAAAGTGAAAACTTATGATATTTACTTTATTTTATATTATACTCATTTATTGTGCTTTTAATTATTAATTTTTCTATATGTGATAGTGGATTTTCATCGATGAGTTCTTGAAAATTGGTTATTTTCCCTAAAACTATATATTTTATATATACTTTATCTATAAGGCTCAATTTAATTTTAGTTTTTTATAAATTGATTTTAATTGAGTTTTTTACCTGTAATTTTGGATTTTGTCCCTAATATTATTATATATATATATGTATATATATATATATATATATATATATATATATATATATATATATATATATATATATATATATATGCGTATATACATATATGTACATACATATATATGTATATTCATATGTATATATGGGTGCAGGACGTCAAAAAATTAAACAACATGTAATACGAGCTATTTTTTTGCGAACAACGAAAGAAACAAATAGAAAACAAGACAATTAACATAATGAACGACCCCTCATGAGTTGTCGGCTGTTTTATCTACTCTACATTTCGAGCAGTGGAGTAGATAAAATGGCCAACTGATGATGGGTTGTTCTTTATGTTACTTGTCTTGTTTTCCATTTGTTTTTTTCGTTGTTCACAAAAAAAGTTCGTATTCCATGTTTTCGTATTTCGTATTTCATGTTGTTTACGTTTTATGACGTTCTGTACCCATATATGCATATGTATATATATATATATATATATATATATATATATATATATATATATATATATATAAGTATGTACATATATGCATGTATATATGCCTTTATATATATATATATATATATATATATATATATATATATAGGTATTTGCATTTCTGTGTTTGTTCCCCCCTGCCATCGCTTGACAACCGATGGTGATGTGTTTATGTCTCCGTAGCTTTGCCTATCTCCAAAAGAAACCGATTGGATAAGTACTAGGCTTACAAAGAATAAATTCTGGGGTCGATTTTTTCGACTAAGACCCCTTAAGGCGGTGCTCCAGTATGGCTGCAATCAAATGGCTGAAACAAGTAAAAGACTGACACTTACACATACACAAACTAGGCGATATGTATACTTCTTGATATGCTCTGCATGAAAATCAAATGGTATGAACGATGATCCAAACTTAATGATCCAAATAATTAATATTGTCTCAGAGTTTTAATCTGGGTCTTTCCTCCTGTCACCCGTCTAATATTCTGATTTCAAACACAGTTGACTCTTATTTTTTCAGCTCAACAGCTTTTTGTCAATATTTGTCCCATATGAATTCTAATTAAGCAGACCGATGAGCAAAGGTGTTCCACGACCAACCCATGTTTTTTTTCCCCATATGTAGTTGATTTAGGATTAGATTATCCAAAGTGACGTTTGAACGCTGTATGCGATTTTTGGGATATTTGAGTACTACTTTTAGTACTCAAACTACCTTCATTTGTTTCTCTCATTAGTTTATGTTCAAGAGAGTTAATGAAACGATGCTTAGCCATTGCAACTAAAGATTCTAGATTCATCTAAAGTACATTTGACAGAAGTGAAACAACCTAGTCAGATTTTGCTCAAGTTAATGTTCAATGAACTGGCGGTATATCAGGGATTAATCTATTCAGTATAGGATTTACAAAGATGTAAAGCAACATGAATTTCAAACATCAAGTTGACAGATATCGTTGCCTGATCATGATGATAGTCATAATCATCAAGCTATCAAGTACAATTACCAAGTTATCATTACCAGCACAAACACCACCATAACCACTACAACCACCAATATCATAATTATTCTCATGAGTCAAGAACCTCTTTGTAGTCACCCATATCGTTAGAAATAGCAGTCACATCTCTAAAAGCACAGCCTACCGTCTTAAAAACTCGAAGAACATAACCCAGCACATGGATGTCCGTGAAAGAAAGAGGACCATAGTTGTAATGTATTATGGTTGTCGGCATGTCTGACCAGAGGTGTTGGCTAAACAGTAGCAGCAGCAGTAGAAACAACAACCAAAATAGCAACAGCAACAGCAACATGAAAATCTTGGCTGAGTGATAAAGAAGCTCGCTTTGCAACCACGAGGTTTCAAGTTTAGTCCCACTGCGTGACACTTTGAGCAAGTTTCTTCTACTGTAGCCCTGGGCCGACCAAGGCCTTGTGAGTGAATTTGGTAGACGGAAACTGTGTGGAAGCCCGTCATATGTGTGTGTTTATTCCTCCTCCTCGCTTGACAGCCGGTGTTGATTTTGTTTGCGTCACCTAGCAGTTCAGCAATAGAAACCAATAGAATACTTACTGACTTTTAAAAAATAAATAGTGGGGTCCAGTTGTTTGACTAAAAACCTTTGAGCAAGGTATCCCAGCATAGTTGCAGTCCAATGATTAAATCAAGTAAGCGAAAGAAAAATATCATTTTCCCACGTCATCGTCATCTTTAGAATCAAACTCGCAAGTATCAAGCCTTATAACCTTTTATCATCTTCAAAAGCAACAATAGCCATCTCTACCTTTCTTAATGTTGCAATGATTTTTCTTCAACTTAGTCTCTCTATCCCTCTCCTCCTTTCCCTTCCCTATACCTTCATAACAGGTTTGTTTTCTACTATCTACATTGAATTCACCCATACAATGTAACTGAAATAGAACGACATTGTTTTTCTTACTCCAAAGAACACCAATATTAATCTATTAACCTATCTATTCAAATACTAAAACGATAGATATCGTGTGTCTGATAATGATAATAATCATAACCATCACTAGTATCATCACACTATTACCACCACTACCACTACAACCGCTACTACCATAGCCTAACGAGTATCATCTTCGTGGTCACCCATTCTGCTAGCTAGTTTCCATCGATTTCTTAACACCCTTCTTTCTCTCCGCCTCTCTTGAATTCTGAGATCATTAAGGACACGGTAAACGGAAACCATCTGGCTCCTATGGACTCCTATGCTCTCAGTGACTTGGATTACTGTTCCTAGTTATGGTCGCCACGAAGCGTCAAGCTAATAGGAGAATTCGAAGCAATCCAACACCAATACATCAAGAAGATCGCTTCGGTGTAACAGATGACCTATTGGGAGAAGCTAAAAGAGCTGCGGCTCTACACCCGAGAGCAAAGATACGAAATTAATGTTGTGATTATTACATGGAAGATCCTGGAAGGTCCAGTAGCCAACATTGGGATTCAAAAGCTTTATCAATCACTGGACAGGATGCCACTTTCTCCGCCCAAGGTAAGGACCTAATATTGTAATAGTTTAAGGTTCAAAAGCGCGTAACTTTTCAATACCTTGCGAAACGTCCTCAGAGGTCTCTGAGGAGTAGATGGGGATGTGTTCAAAGAACATTTAGACAACTTTTATCCAATATACCAGATGAAACCACATCAGTGCAAGAAATGTGTCTAAAATAAACAAGCATTAACGCTAATGGCAGTGTCCTAGCATGTCCACAGCTTCTGGCTGAAATCAATAAGTGTAATATATATATATATATATATATATATATATATATATATATATATATATATATATATGTGTGTGTGTGTGTGTGTGTGTGTATGTATGTATGTATGTATGTATGTATGTGAATGTATGTATATACGCAGACACACATACGTACATACATACATGCATGCATACATGCATACATACATACATACATACATACATACATACATACATACATACATTACATTTATGTACATTACATACATACACACACGTGCACACAACCTTCCCATAATTATATTTTTCATTATGAAACCCAGCTGATGCTGAGTCATATTTGACCGCAACATTTTATCCCAATAGCAAATTAATGAAAAATGTCATGCTAATGTCGACATCTATTTTTGATTTCCCGAATCTACATTACTAATTAAATATTTTCTCGGATAATACGATTAATTTCATTGTGGTAGTTTATTGACTATAGCCCTGTCATCAGCTGATTATTTTTCCCCCTTGCCATTTCATATTTGTTTTGTTTTTATTATATTCAATGATCTGTATCTCAGGCTTTTTTTAATATTAGCTAGATTATTGCTTTCTAGTTGGTCTCTATGCAATTTACAGTTGCCATAAGTTTGACTAAATTTATTGTTGGTACTTGTTTTATTGCATATGATTATTGTTGAAAATTTACTGTGAAGCGTGTGGGTTTTTCTTAGCTCTGGACCTAGGAAGAGATCCATTTTGTTGAAATATCAAGAATGTCACTTTATCCAATCGACCCCTCTGAAACGACGGGTAACGAACAACGCTGTCATGGCCAACGCCAGTACCATTATCATCAGAGTAGCAACAAGATACCTAAAATAACCAAAAGTTAATAATTCTGCAAATATCATCACCACTAGCAAGAAAGCCATCTCCCTTCCTCACCTAAGAAATGAGTTCCTGCACTGTACACTCACTTGCTAAGGAAAGAGCCTTCACTCAAAAATATAGGGCTTTCATTCTCCGGTTTGATGTGTTGACCCTTCCTGAAGCAGAGAGTGAAGAAAAACACTCAGATCATGTACAAATGTATAAATATGAAAAGCAAAACAACCACTCCACATCAGTGATTGAAGACGCGTGGAGTGCCATATCGCATGTATATAAAAGGATAGAGATGATATTGTATGCCATTGCAGAAAAGGCTAAGAGGCGTTCGACCATAGCATGTTCTTCCATGGACTATATGCCACTGACGTCATAAATAGGGAGGGAGATAATCAAGGTGATACTGAATGGTGTGTCACTGGATAGAAGCATCTTTTTTTAATAACGATGATGGAAGAGCATGGGAAGTTTATCGACTCAAATAGCACGAAAACCAGAAAAGAGCAGCAACAATACCTCTCCCGCCGCGACCGACACGAAAATACAATACCGATACAGATACTGACGCAAGCACCACAGTATTAGACACGTGCATGAATATACCTTTGCTATTTTCCTCCGCGACCGGTTCTCCTCCGGTTCGCCTCCGGTTCTCCTCCGGTTCGCCTCCGGTTCTCCTCCGGTTCTTTCTCAAATGAACGACGACCTTCGATGCCTACCTCGAAGGCCTGCAACAAATCTCCGTAGGAGAGGTGGTGTGCTGTGAAAAGTCGATAACGGCAGCTGACAAACAAGTAGAAGCTCTGATCGAGTGTTGCACGGGTTTTGGACGGTCTGTGCTACTAGTTTTATGGACATATATCAGACCTGTTCGTTCCTCTCTTCGAAAACATCTTTAACAACTGGCAGCAGATTGCGAGCATTTCCTGCTGTGTGAGCCGGCTAGTAGGGATGCTGCTGAAGGAGGATGCAAACAAGGTGGAATTTATCGATAGTTAATAACCCTCTTTCGGCTATGACAAAATTGCTTACGATGAACACATTTGAAATGACCAAGATAGGACTCAATTCTCCCGACTTTTCTCCCGTCAGATTCTTTAAGTTTTTCTATAATCAGTTGGTGTCGATGGAAGGTTTGTTGTTTCTCTCGGACAAATTTCGTGAAAGATGGTTACAACTAATAAAACTGGTACGTATGAGGTGTGGGGCAATACTTTAATTTTGCCTGACGAATGCTATCGGGGACGGCATGGAGTTCCTGGAGTGCAAGGCTGTCTGATCTTCTCTGGATAACATGTCTATTCCCTTGCCTTTGTTTATAATAAATTGTCTAAAAACTTTTAATCTATTTTTATGTTGTATTAAATTTTACACTTGCTCGTTTACTGCATATGCACACACCAATGTGTTTTCAAACATTTTGCATTAAACGTTTTGCTTGTTTGTTAATACGACCCACGAGGCTAAATATACAAGTGTTTTATATTTTATTTATTTAGTGTTTAAAATATTTAAATACAGAATGTAACGAGACAAAAGATATTCTGGTTCTATCATTCCTGTTATTCCATAACATTCATGGAAAAATATATGGGGACGTAAAAACTTTCAGTGAAATGTGATATTATGTAGTAGAATAGAAATAGTATTGAGTAGTAGTGTCGTGTCGGAGTGGATGCAGGCGGGCGTGGCTATGTTAAGAAACTGACTTTGAATCAGGAGGTCCTAAGTTCGATCCAATAGTGTGACAACTTGGCTAAGTGTAAGTTTACCGACAACCTCATATTGACAAATTGAGTAGATGTAAACGATGAGCCAGGTCATCTGATGGACCGTTTTTGTAATCAAAGGACTGTTTTTACACATACTAATCCTGTCTGATGGTTATGTTTAGGAGTACATGTGTATGTGGAATATTCAACCAATTACAGTATAAATAAATGAAAAAGTAGTTCAACTGGTCAAACAACTGGAATACTCATCACCGAAACCGACAAACATCCATGTCTTGAAGTCTAATGTAATCATGTTGTGAAGTACAGTATTGTTTGGAATGTAGTTCAGTATATATCTTCTTCTTGCCTTTAGCCCTCCAACGCGGAGTATAGGCCACTTATAATTGAATTCCATGTCGCATAATTTTTCGCTTCTGTACTTATACTCTGCCATGAATGTCCCCCTTTCTCTAGTTCCTTTTGTGTTGATCTACGCCACGAGTTCTTAGGCCTACCCCTCTTTCTATATCCATCTGGATTCCACTGTAAAGCACTTTTCGTTACATTTGATGTCTTTTCTAATTGTGCTACCAATCCACTTCCCCTTTTTCTTAAATATTTGCTCCCTAATCGAAACTTGATTCGTTCTTTGCCATAGCTCCATATTGCTTATGTGTTCGGGCCATCTAATTTTAAGTATACTACGCAAGCACCTGTTGATGAATGATTGTATTTGCTTATTTGACTTAACTGTTGTTCTCCATGTCTCATCCCCATACAATAACACCGCTTTTACGTTAGTGTTAAAAATTCTTATTTTGTTCTTTATTGAAATTACACTTGCGTTCCATACTTTTTTTAACAGGTGAAAAGCGGTCCTTGCCTTACTTATTCTCGTCTTAATATCTTCGTCGGTGCCGCCTGAGAACGTTATCTTACTACCTGAATACGTAAACTCAGCTACATCCTCTAGTTCACCGGTTTCTAGTTTAATACGTTCACTGTTTTCTTCATTAACGCGCATAATTTTTGATTTGTCGCGGTTGACTTTCAATCCTAGTTTGGCACCTATGGCTTTTAATTTTACATTTTATTTTGCATTTGGCTATGTTTGTGAAAGTAGCGCTATATCATCTGCAAAGTCGAGATCTTCTAGAGCGTCTGCATCCGTCCATTCAATGCCTGTTTGGCTTTCAATCGTAGTTTCATTCATAATCCAATCTATAACTAATAGAAATAAAAAATAGAAGAAAGAAAGAAGCTAAAGGAAAAATTACTATCGGCAAGCTTAGAAGTAGAGATAAATTGATGTCAGGGAAATTACAACCAAAAAATAAGAAAGTTAAAAAACAATTAAGAAGAGACAAGCGAAAATATTTCGAAAATTTAGCAACGTCAGCAGAAAGTGCAGCTCAGCGCCAGAACATGAAAGAGCTGTACAACACAACTAAATTACTATCTGGGAAGAGAGTAAGAGTAGAAAAGGCAGTAAAAGGGAAGAATGGCCGGACGCTAACATCAATTCTAGAACAAAAAAAAAAAAAAAATCGATGGAAGGAGCATTTTGAAGATTTGCTGAATAGAAGCATTTTGAAGATTTGCCAGACACTATAGCCAACATTGTGCCAAGAAATTTGGATCTTAACATCAGCCTTGATCCACCGTCCAAGTTTGAAATAAGAAAGGCTATACAATCCCTCAAGAATGGAAAGCGGGTGGTGTAGACAATATTCCAGCTGAAGCAATGAAATCAGCTATAGTAATAGCGGTAGAAATGTTTCATCCATTATTTTCTAAGATATGGCAGGAAGAAAATGTGCCTAATGATTGGAAAGAGGGACTCATCGTAAAATTGCCAAAAAAAGGTGATTTAAGCGTTTGCGGAAACTATAGAGGGATTATGTTATTATCAACTCCCGGAAAAGTTTTTAACAGGATACTTTTGGAGCGGATGAGGACAGCAGTCGACAAATTGTTGCGTAAAGAACAAGCCGGATTTAGGAAGAACCGTTCATGTGTAGATCAAATTGCCACTCTTCGCTTCATCTTAGAGCAAAGCGCAGAGTGGAATACACTGCTTTATATTAATTTTATAGATTTCAAAAAGCATTCGATAGTGTAGACAGGGAAGGCTTATGGAGAATTATGCAGCACTGCAGCATACCAGACAAGTATATATCTATAATAAGAGCAACTTACCAAGGAATGTCGTGCCGAGTCTTGCATGGAAACGGAGCTACGGATAAATTCGAAGTAAAAACAGGAGTTCGAGAGGGCTGCATACTTTCTCCCTTATTATTTTATTTCAGTATACATAATGTTTATCAATGTATATATAAGCTATGTATATATACAATATATAGAGTGTAATATAGAACCGTTGCATATTGTAACAATGAAGTGTAATATTATTCTTTCTAATTTTGGCACAAGGCCAAAAATTTTTAGAGAAGGTGGTATGTCAGCTACATTGACACCAGTTCTCAGTTGGCACTTATTTTATCAAACTCCAAAAGATGAAAGGCAAAGTCGGTCTTAGAACGTAAAGAGCTGGAAGAGATACCGCTAAGCATTTTGTTCGACGCATTAATAATTCTGCTGCCAGCTTGCTGCCTTAGTAAAGTGTAATATAATGGTTTCAAATTTTGGCACGAGGCCAGCAGTTTCGGGGTGAGGATAAGCTGATTACATCGATCCCAGTGTTCAACTGGTACATATTTTAAAGGAGGCAAGACAAACTCGACCTCGGCGGAATTTGAACTTAGAGCTTAAAGAAGGACGAAATGCTGCTAAGCATTTTACCCGACGTGCTAACGATTCTGCCAGTTCACCGCCATGGAGAGTAGGATAATAATGCAGGGTAATGTAGGCATGTATGGTATTCACAAGTCTGATACCTGTAGGAGGTAACGTGACGGAATGATTAAGGTCAATAAGTAATCCACGAGCTCCTGAGTTCGATCTTACCGTATGACATTTTGTGTGTTTCAGGTTGGAGCAAGGCTTATGAATGGAATTTGATGGATGGGGACTGGGCGGTAACGCGGAAAATAAACTATAGATCATTTATAGGACCAACCTTCTCTTACTGTGTTACACTGATTTCGTTTGTAAATGACGTTACTTGTACACATGTCTGTGAAATACTCAACCGCTTGCATGCTAATTCAGTAAGTAGCTAGTTCAATTACTAGTAATCGAAACCAATAGAGATCCTTTATCATACATATATATAGTGTAGGCTAATACAACAGTATATTATTTTGTGCATTATTTAGTGCGTTATAATGATGTGGGTTAATAGTGCTGTTGAGCGTAAACAAAATACAGAGTAATGCAGTGTACAGCGGTGTAGTAGGATGTAATGTGGAAACGACGGTGAAGGGTAAAGGAGCGCAATGTAATGAAGTGTAATTTAATGTGGTTTAGTATTATAATGCCGTGCAAATGAAGGCCCGTAGCATAATGGTTAGAGATGTTCAGCTCATGATCAAAATGTCGCGAGTTCAATTTCTGGATTAGGCAATGACGTGTTCTTGAGCAAGACACTTCCTTTTACCTTGTTCCAATCTACTCGGCTGTGACTACTGGTTGGCGGGTGTTGGTGCAGCTCTCTCTTTCTCATTCCCCCCTCTCTCTCTCTCCTGGCCTTTCTCTTTCCTTATAACTGTCACATCCTGTAAATGCCGTTGGGTCAAGAACAAAGAGGTTAAGAAGGTAGATATACCTGCTCGTGATCACATAGGCACCCGAAGCAGTTAACGAAAGTAAGGTACATGCTACTAAGCCGTGCTCACTTGTGAGTGACAGTTGGCTGTACGCTAATAATGGTTGCTTTTATAAATGTCTGATGCTCTACCGACTGAGCTATGCGAGAAACAGCAGTGTAATTCTATTCTTTACTTGTTTCAGACTGAAGGGCTTAGTCAAACAAATTGACCCCACTATCTGTACTTTTTAAAGTCTGGTACTTACTTTATCGGTCACTTTTGCCGGACCACGAGGCTACAGAAACATAAACAAACCAACACCTGTTATCAAGGCGGTATGGGTACAAACGAAAACACACGCACATACATAATATACATACACGTGTATACAATGGGCTTCCACACATTTTCTGTTTACCGAATTCAATCCCAAGGCATTGGTCGGTCTAGGATAACATAAAACACTTACTCAAGGTGTTACGCAGTGGGATTGAACCCGAAAACTTGTGGTTGAAGTAATTTCAGAATGCTCAGGATTTAAATGGGTGGTTAATTTATATTTCAAAGCTACCATTCATTTCATAATTCTAGTATGTTCGTGATAAGTCATTTGGAAAAAGGCATAAACACCACGGCGTCCATTTCTTGTGCTTTTTAAAACAATAAACAAAACATTGAATTATGTGCCATTGAAAAGAAAATGCTATTCTAATATTTCCACACCAAATGTTTCGTTTCCTCGCTACTGGCATCATGTGGAAGTGGAATTTTGCCAAACTTTGACTGCTGTAGTTTGTCTTGGCACCAGGCACAGTTATCTCAAGATAATTATCTGCTTACATTGATTCCAGAGAAATGTTTAATCAACCAACTAAAGATCAGAAATCAGTGATATCACCCATACCGAAAAATTCTCTGTCTAGAAGTGAATTCAACATCCTCTTTGGCGAATAGTTAAAGCAGTTAGGCTTTAGAATATGTCCAGTTCATATATATATATATATATATATATATAAATATACAGGGATTAGCAATTGAGTTGCTTCTCCAACATACTGAAAATTTAGAAATAGCAGTCAAAGAACTACTGATTCCAAACTACAAATTTTTCTCTAAAGTGGATGGCGATATTTATGGCACACATAGAACAAAAAACCGGAGGGAAAAGCGTAAACAAACCAAGCCTTTGGCGATATTTATGGCACACATAGAACAAAAAACCGGAGGGAAAAGCGTAAACAAACCAAGCCTTTAGTTAAAGGCTTGGTTTGTTTACGCTTTTCCCTCCGGTTTTTTGTTCTATGTGTGCCATAAATATCGCCATCCACTTTAGAGAAAAATTTGTAGTTTGGAATCAGTAGTTCTTTGACTGCTATTTCTAAATTTTCAGTATGTTGGAGAAGCAACTCAATTGCTAATCCCTGTATATTTATAATGATAAATAGTTTTACCGATAAAGGTTTTTTTCATACTGAACTACTTGGCAGAATTGTTAATTATTAATTCTATTATTAATTGACGATTCTCTGCCCTTATTCTTGTATATTATATTATATATATATATATATATATATATATATATATATATATACATATATATATATATGTATATATGTATATATGTATATGTGTGTGTGTGTGTGTGTGTGTATGTGTGTGTGCGTGTTTGTATGTATACACGTATATATTCATATATCTTTCATCTTTCTATCTATATATGTATATATACATAGATACAAACACCCACACACCCACACACTTATATACGCATACACACAAAAATATAGGAGTGTTTGTGCGTGCGTGTGTGTATGTGTGTGTTAATGTGTGCGCGCGCAAATGCGCTCATATGTGTTCTTATACAATATCTAAATGTGATTCCCTTCACATGAGTTATATCGATTTTAATTATCAACAAATTATTTATATTCAACAACG
The DNA here is from genome assembly GCF_046866305.1 of Octopus bimaculoides. Taxonomy (NCBI): domain Eukaryota; kingdom Metazoa; phylum Mollusca; class Cephalopoda; order Octopoda; family Octopodidae; genus Octopus; species Octopus bimaculoides. The sequence goes on along the minus strand of NC_142937.1, from coordinate 47,653,631 downwards.
GGAAACAATATGGAGCGCAATATACAGCTCAGCATGATTAAGATAACAGTTCTGTGTGTGTATGTGAAAACATTTAATGATCATTGCATATTTCATATGTTAAACAGTTATTACCAGTTTTGGCAAGACAAGGACTAAAATTCCGTGAACCACTTAAGATATAATTGGCTCCCCCGTCTGGTGGAAAACTGATTATCGAAAGTATAGAGATACTAACAAACAAACTCTATCATATATAATCGCAGGTGTAGATCTGATATTTTTTAGTCACACATTTATATATTAAAAGGAATATTATTCTTTTTTTTTTTTGCCGTGTTGCATGAGATACAATAAAATGTTATGTTGTTCTCTATTGCTATCTACAATATTGTAAGTACTCTTACAATATTGTGAAGTCTCACGACTTAATAATACTGTCAGTTTATTTAAAGCCTCTCCGCTACGTATTGCAGCCATAATTTTGCCCTAAACATTTACCCTCAACCCTTGAAAGTGGTCACGGAATTGTGGTCCTTAGCCTAACTAACTAACTAACTAACTAACTAACTAACTAACTAACTAACTAACTAACTAACTAACTAACTAACTAACAAATAGCTAGCTAATTAGCTGACTAGCTAGCTAGGATATGTATGTATACATGCGTCTTTAGTTATTATAGACTGCGACCATCACATTGAAGGATTTAGTCGAACAAATCAACTCCAGCACTTGTTTTTTAAGCCTGGTATCTAATCAGTCGGTCTCATTGCTGAACCGCTAAGTTACAGGACCGTAACCAATCCAACACTGGATGTCAAGCGGTTAGAGGGGACAAAAGCAAACATAGAGACACATTCGCATATATATATATATATATACAGCATGCGATGGGTAAATTGTCTCCATGTTATATTTTTAATTTCGCATATGCGCGTTGTTTGTTTTTGATTTTGTCGACTACACAGTATAGTAGCGTCAGATGGGCACTGTCTGTGAGAAAAACAGCACCATAACGTAATTCACTCTGCAGAAATTTGGAAACGACATGCTGTACTGCTTGGCATTCGCACCAGAAGCTCCAATACGAACATTTCAGAGTGTTTGGGTGTCAATCTGAGGACAGTGCAATCTGAGGACATGAACCGAGAGTGATAAAAATCAAACATACAGTCAACATCATGATGTTTGGAGTGATCACTAGTGATGGTGACGTTATGTCTCCATTCATCTTCCCACGCGAACTCAAACTCAATACAGAGGTCTACATCAAATGCCTGGAGGTGGTAGTGCTGTCCTTGGTCAAGAAGGTGGCTGCTGGAAGACCCTATGTCTGACAACAAGACTCTGCACCATGCCACGCAAGCAGAACCCACTCATAGTTGTCAGACAATTTATGCGACCACATCACCCCTAACATATGGCTACCTAACTCCCCAGACTGCAACCCCCTTGATTATTAGGTGTAAGGTGCAGTTGAGATGCAAAGGCATGTATTTATTGAACTCAAAAGGGCCACACCATCAATGTAGAGTACTATGCCAACTTGCTGAGACAGTTACGAAAGGCTATCAAGATAAACGCCCAAGATGAAAAGGTTCTTTTTTCATCAGGGCAACACCCCTTCACACAAGTCCTTGCTTTTAATGGCTGTTGTGTATGACTGTAGCTTTGAACAGGTTGATCGCCTACCTATTCTCCTGGTTTGGTCCCATCTATTATCTATTTCCCAACATAAAAAAACACTTGGATGGGAAACAGTATCGCAGTGATGATGACGTCATATCTGCTGTTGATGATTTTTTGACCAACAGGATGAAAGCTTCTTCACCAATGGGATCCTAGCATTGCAACACCAATGGAAGAAGTGTGAATTTACTGCATTTATTGAACTCAAAAGGGCCACACCATCAATTTTGAGTACTATGCCAACTTGCTGAGACATTTACGAAAAGCTATCAAGATCTCATTTGGTCACATTCCCTGAGAATATCTTGATCAGCCTATAAACATTTCAGCCGACCCAGCGACATATATTTCAATATCAAATCTGAATAAGGATTATATTAAATAACATATAAGATAAATTATTCATTTGTGGACATGATTTCCACTTCGAGAGAGGGTAGATCAAACGCCTGGTGGCAAATGGTACAAAGTCCAGATAAGAAAGGGAGATAATCTCAAGAGGGAAGAACTCTTCAAAACTGACATACCATTAAGGAAAAGACATTCTGGTTGTCTAGAGACAAAAGGCACCTGCAACACAGCAACTGTTCTACTTTATTTCCTTTTAAAAAGACACTTAGAAATATACAAGAAAGGGGAGATCACATTTATGACTCGCTTAAGTTGCATAAATGAAACGAAAACGAGCTCAAGGAAATAACAGAGAAGATTTTCATTTCATTTAACGCAAACAGCAAGTCGGCTTGGGAGAATTTTTTATCCTCGATATCTTTCCTAATAATTTCAATAAATCAAATATCTATCCTATTTTAACTTATACATACATACATACACACATACATACATACATACATACATACATATATTAGGTTGTCCGAAAAGTTCTGGGCGTTTTTTAATATGCAAAAAAGGATATAAATAATTGATCTTTCAATAAATTTCACTCAATGAAATAATTTGCATTATTATTAATGAACTTTGCCCATCCATCAGGCAATTTAAATATTCCATCAGCATAAAATTTGACTAGTGTTGAAGAAAACAAGTTATATAGATGCATTTTAGCTCCATCTAAATCGTTAAATGTTTTTCCTTGCAATGAGTTCTGTAGTGACAAAAACAAATGGTAGTCGGATGGCGCAATATCAGGAGAATATAGTGGATGGGGTAAGAGATCCCAACCAAGTTCATGTAACTTTGTTCGGGTAGTCAAAAAAACATGTGATTGGGCATTGTCTTGTTGGAACACTACCCCTTTCCTGTTTGCCATCTCCGACATCAATTCTTTGAATTTTTTTTGGTTCAAATTAGCCAGCTGACGACAGTACATATCAGAATTAACGGTTTGGTTTTGTGGGAGAAGCCTTTATATGATCCCACGAAACACAAAGCATAGCTTTTTTGGCATGGATATTCGTCTTTGGTTGCTGCTTTGGTGGGGGGATCTTCACGCAAACTCCAAGATCTTTTTCACACTACGTTTTCGTACACAACACATTTTTATCTCCAGACACAAGTTGTTTCAAAAAAAGGAAGCTTTCATTTCGTTTCAAAGGCATATCACAAGCCGAATACCGGTCCCTGCGATTATTTACTGTTTTTGTGAGGAACCCAAACATTATAGCGAGAAATGTATCCTAGCTTCACGAGGTGTTCATGAACCTCCAGTTTTGAAGGTCTTCCGCTGCGACTGTCATGTTCCAAGCTGAACTCTCCAGCTTTAAATTTTGCAAACCACTTTCAAACAGTTGATTCACTTACAGCATAATCACCATAAACTTCACAAACGTTTTTGGAAGTCTTTGCAGCATTTTGTCCTTTAAAAAAAAAAAAATAAAGAAAAGCATTACAACGCGAATGTAAAATTTTTGGTTATCCATTTCAAATGTCAATAAAGTGTAACCGGAATGAAAGATAGATCAATCTTTAGTCAGGAACAAAGAAGAGATGCACAACCACTTCAAGCAATGGCAAAGTTTTAACTGTCTTACGTTTCAGATGTGTTCAATGAAGCGTTAAAAAATTTAGTTTAAAAACGCTCAGAACTTTCTGGACGACCTAACACACACACACACACACACACACACACACACACACACACACAAACGCACGCACACAAACACACACACACACACACACACACACACACACACACACACATACACACACACACACACACACACACACACACACACACACACACACACACACACACACACACACACACATAAACACACACACACATAGGATAAAATAGAAGTTGAAAATGCACTGAGAATAGTTAAAATATTTATTATTAATATATTTAAAGCTTTAAATATATTAATAAAAAATATTTTAAATATTCTCAGTGAATTTTCAACTTCAATTTTTATGTATGTATGTATGTATGTATGCATGTATGTAGTGAAATCGATAAAATGTGGGGAGTGAACTTGCCGCGAGGAGTAGAAAATGAAGCGTTTCGGACAGAGTCCTTTTGGGGAAAGTAGGATTTTTCTACACCTCACGGCAAGTTCACTGTGGCTTTTTTAAATCAATTTTCTACATAATATAAAACCTTGCCCAGGCAAATACCAGCTCCTTTTGAGTCTGTTCGATCATATGTATTTCATATATGTGTGTGTGCGTGTACAATCACATACACATACATATATGTGAGGTGGGGGATCGGTGGGTGCGCAGGCGCGCAGGCGCTGATATATATATATATATATATATATATATATCTTTATATATATATATGTATATATACGGGGTTATATAACACTAAGTTTATTTTGCAGCAGAAATTTATGCGTCCTTTGTCATAACTTTAAATGCTCATACATACTCAAAGAAACGCATGCGCGCACACACACATGCGAGCACAGGCACACAGATACACACCCATACACACATACGCACACACACACACACACACACACACACACACACACACACATATTTGAAGTTAAAGCTTCATCTCGTACTCCAAGTTTGGCGTTCAGTTGGATGAGAAAGATTAGTATGGAATTCGCATTCTTAATGTGAGCAGCAGATATTTACTTACCTCCTTAAATGCTAATGAACCTAACATTATTTATTGTTATATACAATTATCTTGTAGATACATAACTTCCGTTTGTGTAACAGATTATGGCATCAAACATAGACAGTCAGAAACTGTGTCCATTCAAACAAAATGTGTTGAAACTAGGGTTCATTTATCTCCAGAGGTTAAGTTTCGTTCACTCCTGGGTATATTTGCTGCTTCTGGATTTTTACATATCGTATGCAAAATCTGTAGTATGCCCGTTTTGTAAAAATTGGACTGCCTTCGACTTTTTCTATCGAAAACGCTTTTTTTCCAATGTTTACATGCTATTATTTATAGCTCTATGTGCTTCGAGATCCATTGTTCCTGGAGCTATTTCATGTTCTCTCAAATGTTTATCCATTCTTAAGTCGTCAGCAATCTGTCGTATGAGGGCGTAAAAATCGAATTCTTACCACCGAACACACATTGCTGATCCAGCCCATGGATCAAGGCGTTGTTCATGCTTTTAAGGCGATCTATTCCTTACAACACCTGATCGAGGCTATAGACTCGGATGATAATTTCTCGCTGAAGAAGTACTGGCGTGGGTACACCATTGCAAATATTCAGAAGGCCATAAAGGAGATGAAGAACGAAACTTTGAATGCCAGCTGGAAGGAATTGTGGCCAGAAGCGGTTCACAACTATAAAGGATTCTTTCCTGGCGAAATTCACCACTCTGCAGTAGATAAGGCAGTGAAGCTGACAAAATTACTAGGAGATGGCTTCACCGATATGACTACCGAGGACGTTAATAACCTGATCGAGGCCTACTCAGATCCGTTAACGGATGAAAATCTGATAGAGATTATGAAGCCAGCAAGAAGATCCAGGGGAAGAAGAAGTCGGCCTATCACTAGAACGCCACTCAAGTCAAGCAAAAGCGGCAAAAGAACTTCAGAGAATGGCAGAAGATATGGACCCCACATGATACGTGCGTTGCAGTTCAGAAATACAATCGACGGAGCCATGGCAGTTTATAAAACCCTCCTTTCACAGAAGAAAAGGTAGCGTCACCAACTGCCTATCACTATGTTCCTTAGACAAAGAGAAGACACGGGTACTCCTAAGAGTTTATAAAAGTTTAAATATATTAAATAATAAAATAAATATATACAAATTATAAAAATAATTAAAAAAAATATACAGTACATACTGTTTCGACTTCGCGGATTTTCACACATAGCGGGGAGTTTTGGAACGTAACGCGCGATAGTGGAAGGATTACTGTATATATATATATATATATATATATATATATATATATATATATATATATATATATATATATATATATATATATATATATATATATATAAGCCTCGATATATGGATTGAAGTAATCCGGTAGTACTCATAAAAAAGATTCCTTAATGTATTATTCTGCAAACATAGAATATAGAGTACGATATTTACTTATATATTTGAACCTTTAATCTTTAATTTAATGTTGTTCATATTTTTCTCGTTAATATCAAACTCTACATTTAGCAAACTCTGTCTCTGTGAATGATAAATATATGATTTTCCTCTTGCTATACCGAAACCATCTAATAATTATTTTTAATATCTGAAATTTCCTTTCTCGTAGAAAACTGTCTTATTAATTTATATTAATTTTATTCTCATTGTCTTATACACTTTCTATGAATTCTTAAAAAATACTTATATCTTCAAATTAATGATTTAAAAAAAAAAATTTAATATCGTTCATATTTTTCTTGTCGATATTAATCCCTGTATTTCGTAAACATTGTCTCTAAATACTTTTATTAAGTTTCAGTTTGTTATCATTGTTTTTTCTCTCTATTTTTACTTTTTATGATCTTTTATTTTCTAGATTTTTAGTAATAAATATATCTCTTTTCTTTTATTATACTAATAATATCTACCAGTAATTTTTTAATTATATTACTATAATACCCTTCCATTTGTTAGACAATCGACTTATCATTTTATATTAATTTTACTATTAGTGACTTCCATAATCTTTAACGCTCTATTTACATATTGACTTTGCGTTCTTGAAACATTACGTCGAGATTTTAGTATTTAACAAAGATTTTCTTTTACTTGAGGACATAGCTTAATTTCTGCATTGTTTTAAAAGTTTCTTTTTTGCATTTTGCATAATGCAGACATGGAAGTAATTTATTTATTAATAGATATAATAATACAAATTATCTTTATATGCTTTATGTTACGAAACAATTTGTTATAATACCTGAATTTTCTTCTAGTTAAATAAATTTTCATCATATACCATTTCTCTGTCATTTATAACTTTGTATATATACAAGTGGTAAAGTTCTTAAAAAGCTAAAAGAAGGCATTATATGCCCTACCCGTAAAGGTGGGAGCGGAGCAGTATAGTCATGGAACGGATCATTAGAAAGAAATTGATAATGTTCCTAGAAGAAAATGATATACTGAACAATACACAACATGACTTCCGTCTAGGACGAAGCTTAAAACACTATGACTGGATTTTGAAACAGCTGCTTGACCATTCAGATGTCAGTGTAATATATCCTGACTTTTCAAATACCTTTGATAAGGTAGATTATGGCATATGTCACAAGCTAGGAGACCTTGGCATTACTGGTAAACTGGGAGAGTGGCTGCATGACTTATTTAAAGATAGAAATCAGGCAGTTGCAGCCAATGGTGCCCTTTCTGAGAAACTCAAATTCTAAGTGGCTGTCTTGAGGTCATGTTCTTTATAATAGTCTTCTTAGATACGCCCATAGTCACTCAGACAGCCACAGTCATTAGCTACGCTGATGATACAAAATTACCACAGGCAATGAAAAATCTTGATGCCGACGCAAGCTTACAACGAGACCTGAATGCAATATACAAGTGGGCTGAACTAAACAACATCCAATTTAACGCTAGGAAATTTCAAGCACTACACTATTAGCTCACGAATGAACTGCAGCCTCATACACAGGACACTAAGGCATTACAATCCCTGAGTCACAAGCAATGAAAGACTTGGAGATCAGTATGTGCAATGGGGCATCATTTCATATGCATATTACCAAGATGGCAGCAAAGTGCAGTCAACTGGCTGGAAGGATACTAAGGCCCTTGAAGACAAGAAACCAAGAAGTTATGCTGATCCTGTGCAGGAGCTTTGTTCTCAGCCGCCTGGACTACTGCGCTCAGATATGGTCACCACATAGTGGTAAACTAACAGCAGTCCAACGTCACTACACTAAAAAGATTGAAACAGTGCTGCAGATGAGCTACAAGGAGAGGCTAGAAAAATTACGATTTTACTCGCTGGAGCGAAAGAGCGACAGATATGTTTTAATCTACATATAGAAAACTGTAGGAGGGCTAGTATCTAATTTCGTCATTGAATATTATACAAATGCCAGAACAGGATGCCGTTTTATTGTACCAAAGGTACCATCCACTTCATCTGAATTCAGGACCTAATACTGTAATAGCCTGGGGTTCAAAAGTTAACAGCTCTTCTATACCGTGTCACAAAAATTAAGAAACCTACATAATGTGGATGTAGATATCTTCTAAAGGAACTAGACATCCTCCTCTCCACAATACCAGATGAACCGACGGCCCGGCTTGAGGTGCATACGAGGACAGCAGAATCATACTCCTTCATACACCAAATGAGCCAACAGCTGCGACTAAGGCACAGACAGGAGTCGTGATATGAAACCCCACCAATTTGAAGAATTCAACCGAAGGATTATCACAAGTAGTGGAGATATATATATCGAGAGAGAAGGAGAGAGAGAGAGAGAGAGAGAGAGAGAGAGAGAGAAAGAAACAGAGACTCAGGCGTGGGTGTGTGGTAAGGAGCTTGCTTTCCAACCACATGGTTCCGGGTTCAGTCCTACTGCGTGGCGCCTCGGACAGACCAAAGGCTTGTGAGTGGATCTGGTAGAGGGAAACTGAAAGAAACCCGTCGTATATATATACATGTGTGTGTGTGTGTGTGTGTGTGTGTTTGTGCCCGTGTTTTCACCCGTCACCGATTGACAATTGGTGTTAGTGTGTTTACGTCCCCGTGACTTAACGGTTCGGCAAAAGATTCCTATAGAATAAGTTTAGAGTAAGTACTAGGCTTCAGAAATAAGTCTTGGGGTCGTATTGTTCAAACTAAAACCCTTCAAGGCGGTGCTCCAGCATATACGCTACAGAATGACTGAAACAGGTAAAAGAATTTATATATATATATATATAAATATATATATATATATATATATATATATATATATATATATATCTGTCACTATATGTCATTTTTTAATTACTGATATGACATAATATGTCACATGTGTTTGTATATTGTTATTATTGTCCTTTTAGTAAACAAATAAACAAGTAAATTGACATAATACAATCTCTGCAAGTTGATGAATACCACCTATTCCCCTCCATAGGCGCAAGAGTGACTGTGTGGTAAGTAGCTTGCTTACCACATATATAGCCTCGGGCCGGCCAAAGCCTTGTGAGTGGATTTGGTAGAAGGAAACTGAAAGAAGCCCGTCGTATATATGTATATATACATGTGTGTGTATATGTTTGTGTGTCTGTGTTTGTCCCCCAACATCGCCTGACAACCGATGGTTGTGTGTTTACGTCCCCGTAACTTAGTGGTTCGGCAAAAGTCACTGATAGAATAAGTACTAGGCTCCCAAAGAACAAGTCCTAGGGTCGATTTGCTCGACTAAAGGCGGTGCTCCAGCATGGTCGCAGTCAAATGACTGGAACAAGTAAAAGAGTAAAAGATATATGGATATGTATATATATATACATATATAAGTTTTTAATGTCTTTCCTTTCATAAGATGCCTGTATTTCCTCAGACAAATTACTCCACCAGGTATCTTTGAGCCTCCTTAATTCCTTTTGCAGTTCTGCTTTCTGCGCTCTGTATACCTTTTCTAGTTTTTCTTTGCCCTTAATGTTTGGGTTAAGAAGTTTTTCATAAGTAGACCTCTTTGTTGCCAGTAGCTCATTTACCATTGCATCATTGGAGTCAAACCAATCTCTATGTTGTCTCCTCTTAAAACCCAGCACATCCACTCCAGCCTTATATAATCCTTCTCGAAAAGATTGCCATGAACCTTCAAAATAAATTTTACTGCATCTATCCCGAAATAGCTGTGAGACCTGTGGCTGTTTAAGTTGTCCTACATCAATTTTTAGGGGGACTCGCTCACCTGCACTGCGCTTTCTTGTACGAACCCTGAATTTGAACTTAGCCCTAACCATTTTGTGATCAGTATCACAATCAGCTCCTCGCAATACTCTGAGACTACACAAATCCTGTAGGTCAGATTTCCGAGTTAATACAAGGTCAATCATGTGACCTTGCTTTGATCTTGGATGAATCCAGGTGACTTTATGTTTCAGCTTATGGTGACAGAATGTGTTCCCAACAGCCAACCCTAGTTCAGAGCACATTTGTAGCAGGTGTAAACCATTTTTGTTCACCTTACCTATTCCATACCGCCCAAGTACATTCCAAGCACTATTGTCCCTGCCAACACGTGCATTGAAGTCGCCGAGCACAACCAACATCTCATTCAGAGGGACTGAGAGGATACTACTTCTAAGTTCCTCATAGAATGCATGGATATTTTCTTCATTTGCTGAGAGTGTGGAAGCATAGATGGAGAAAACAGTCACAAAGCGTCCACAAGAGAGAGGGATCCGGAGTTTCATCATACGGTCATTTATATTTTGTGGTTGTTCTAGGTCTTTCAGTAAATTACTTCTAATTGCAAACCCAACACCACCCTCCCTTTTCTCTACCTTTGGCCTCCCAATCCAGAACACTGTGAAGCCGGTTGCTCTTTCAACAAGATGATCTTCACCTGAACATCTTGTTTCAGATAGAGCTGCAATATCAACATTAAGACGTCTCAGCTCCTTAGTTACTAGAGCTGTTCTTCTTTCAGGCCTATCCGCTCGATCCAAGAGAGTTCTCACATTCCAGCATGTCAAGTTAAGTAAAACCTTTTTCCTCGCATACTTTTTATT
>NC_142937.1:47602857-47637857 GCF_046866305.1 Octopus bimaculoides | reverse complement strand
AGTGTCTGGGTGACCTCTTCAGTGGTTATAGGGGTCCAGAGTTGCTCAGGTGCTAAGTTCGTTGTTTTAATGGTCCTTTACTGGCGTTGTTGCTTCACCGACCATATTTGTTTCCAGAATTCTTCCAGTTCTTCTGCTGTTGGTGCTGCAGTAATGTTTATTTTATTTTTACCCAGTTCTTGGTAGAGTTTTTGTGGTTGGATTTGAACTGTTTGTTTTGTTCAAAGAAACGTTGGCGTTTCTCATACCGGCGGATCCTTTGTGCTTTGGAAAGGATATCTTACTTTAGCTTCTCTTTTGCCTCAGGTAAGTCTTTTTCTGTAATGTTGTATTTGTACAGTATTTTTGTTTTCTTCTTGTTACTTAGTAGTGTTGATTGTCTACTAATTTCGTTGAGAATCGATAAATCTTTTCTCTTTTTTTAAATTTTGTTCTGGATATTATTTATCCACAAGGTCTGTTTAGGTGGTAGAACTCCTGTTCGGATGGGTTTGAGCGAGTACCCTGCTTCTTTTGTAGCTGCAGTAGCTGCCGCATATATTATGTCATTTAGCTCAGTGATATTGCCAGTTGTTTCCGTGGTTGTTAGTTCCGTGACGGCCAGGTTTATGCTATTTATCATTGATGTTGTTTTATTGTCTATTTTGATTTTTGGGAGATATAATCTGTGGTCCATTCTAAGATCTGTGGGTTTCAGTTCTTTGGTTATTCTCATTTTCATAGTATCGTAATTATTAGGTTTCCCTTCGTTATTCCCAGGCTTTAGATTTGTTTTGCCTTCCTTTTCATTCATATGTTTGTCTGTGGTGTTCTGGATTGGTGCTTTTTGTACATTATTATACGTCTCTACGGTCTGGGTTTGTTGTTTTTTGTTTACTTCGTTTTTGACGGAAATGTTACGTTTGTCCTCGTGTTTTACTATCTCAGTGTTTATATTATTATTTGGCATTGTTGTGTGACTACTATCTAGATTTTCCTGATGTATTATTATTATTATTATTATTATTATTATTATTATTATTATTATTATTATTATTATTATTATTATTATTATTATTATTATTATTATTATTATTATTATTATTATTATTATTATCATTATTATTATTACTAACATTATTATTATTATTGTTGTTGTTGTTGTTGTTGTTATTATGGCTATTGTGATTTATCATATTTCTAATATTTCTATTGTTATTTTTATATTTATCCTTGGTAGTGTTACAGTCGTCCAAATTTTGGGGGATGGAAGTAGTTGCTCTCTCCTGGCTTCTATAGCTAATATTTTGGGGAGATATTTAATTCTACCTTTATATCCTGCATTTTTTAGTGCTCTGTTGTACTTTTCCTTGTGTTTATTAAAGATCTCGTCATTAGAAGAGAGATTTTAAATTCTTTTACTTATATTTAGTAGTGGGGCGTTTTTTTTCTTTGCAAGGGATAGTTACTAGAATTGTTTCTATATCTAAATGTAGAATATTCTTTCATATAAGGCTCATGGAGTCTGGTGTTTAAGTTACAATTTGCATCTAAATAGTTTATAGAGTAGTTTTCATTTTCTATGATTATGGATAAACCAAATCTATTAGAGAATTTATGTAATCGCTTTTTAAGTAGTTCAAGGCGTCTATTTGAAAGGTTCTTAACTAAGAATAGTGCGTCATCCCTATATAGACATCCGGTTAATTCATGGAATTCACTACTTATATTATCCAAGATATATAGACCTACCAGGTCTGTCGCTTCCGTTGAGTCTGGCGATCCCATCGTGATATCAAAGAGGTCTGGTGTATCTTTCCTCGCCCATAATTTATCAAATTCGATAACAGTCTTACGGGCAGTGAGTATCACGTTCATCTCCCTCATACTTAGGTTAGTATATCTCTTGGCGAAAATGAGAGTGCTATTAAGGACAATAGAATTTATAGATGCATAATAGTTCTGTAAATTGATTTGTATGAATTTTTGGTTATATCTGTTTTTTATCTAGTGTTGGCAGATATTTATCTAAGATTATTTTACTAAGTCTACCTAGGTCAGATTTGTTAGGACATATTAATCTGACCTGTGTTTTACTAGGGAAGTTTTCTTTATGGTTCTTAATTCTTATGCAGAGTCTAATCGGAGTAAAAGGTTCCGTCTTATCTCCTAAATTAAAATCCAACATTATATTTATGGCTTCTAGGTTTATCTTCTTTAGTGTGCTATTAGGGACTAACTTATATCTTTTTGCGATTTCTCTATGTATGAGTTCGTGGTACATGTTGGGGTCAATATTGTATATGTTTCTAGGTTTGTCTGAATGTGTTAAAATACCATTTCTGGTATCTCAGGTTCTTTCGATTTTCTGTGGTACGGATTGTGCTTGAGGGGGTGGTTTTCAAACTCAATGTTTTTAATGGTACTCCAGAGTTCATGTTCAAAGTTATCTATCTATCTATCTATCTATCTATCTATCTATCTATATAAATATACGCATATCAATTTGAATATATATATATATATATATATATATATATATATATATATATATATATCTATATATATAAAAATGAGAATGTGTGTCTGTCTGTCTGTCTGTCTGTGTGAATCCCTAAAACTCGAGAACTACGCAACCAATTTCATTCAAATTTTACACATGCCTTACTTAGGGTTCCAGTTGTGTTTTAATCAAAAAAAAAAATTATTAACTTCTTGCAGAGTTCGAGCACACGGCAACATAATATCTCCTCCACTATTTAAGTATTACGTGTCAAAAGTGAAACAAAAACACTCATGTCAAATACTTTCACTTTAAAAATGAAACTATTCCACTAACTGAAACAATCACATTTCGATACTGTAGTGACAGATACTTTCACAGAGAGAGAAAGAGAGAAAGAGAGAGACAGAAAGAGAGAGAGAGAGAGAGAGATGTATATGTATACATATACATGTATATGTACACCATTTCGATACTGTAATGACAGATACTTTCAGAGAGAGAGAGAGAGAAAGAGAGAAAGAGAGAGAGAAAGAGAGAGAGAATGAGAGAGAGATGTATATGTATACATATAGATGTACACGTATATGTATATATATATAGATCTATACATACATGTATATGTATACATATGTGTAGATGTATATATATAGAGAGATGTACATGTAATATGTACACATATATACATATATATACATGCATACAGATATCTATACATATATACACCCATCACACACATACACATGCACACAAACACACACATTAGTCATTTGTTTTCTTATCCAAAACTACGTCAAAAGTACTGAATGGATCTTTATGAAATTTGGAAATTATATTCTTTGCATAACGGCCATAACTCCCATGAAAATTCATATATGTTTGATGTTGATGAAATTTTAACCCGAACATAACAGATGAGCATTATTTAGAAAATGATGTCACACGTTATCGAGGCTACCATTCTTTCTGGATGTGCAAAAGGGGATAACGTCTTTATTCCAAGAATTCCTCTTACTCCATCAGGAGCAGACATTCCTTTTACATTCAGAAGACTACAATTCCCCCTTCGTGTGACTTTTGCCATGTCCATAAACAAATATCAGGGTCAAACACTGTCTGTAGCTGGTCTTCTCTTGGAAGAGCCCTGCTTCTCACATGGACAACTGTATGTTGGCTGCTCAAGAGTGGGCAGCAACAAAAAACCTATTTGTATATGCTCCACAAGGGAAAACAAGGAACATAGTTTACAATGAGGTGTTATAATCACAACAGCAAGAAAGTATGCACATGATCACCTTCTTTTACGAAACTTCATTGACTTTCATATATTTATATTGATATACATATATATACGTGTGTTTGGGTGCGTGTGTGTATATACATCTCTATATATAAAGATGATGCGTAGTCTAGACGGCGTTTTTAGATTTCGTTATTCTCTTTAACCCGGGCAACGCCGGGTATTTCTGCTAGTATATATATATATATATATATATATATATATATATACATAAATACACACACATATATATATATATATATATATATATATATACATATATACAAATTAACATAAACATTCTACTTCAAGCTAACCCCTTACTTAAATAAAGCACTAAACTTAAATAACTGAATAAATAGATGGATAAAAGTATTAATGGACTGAATGACTGATTGGGTTATTAATTGAACGACTCGACACTATTACATAGCGCCATGCATTTAATGGCTTGTATCCAATATAATATATTTAAATATAATAATAGCGAGGAATAACGACCACTTAGAAAAACAATCTATCCGGTCCTTTTGGCTTGTTGTCCCTTGTTAGGAATTATTCCTTATATCTTCCGGAATATATTTCCCCCTGCATTGCCTCTATATTTTGGTTAAAAATATACAATTGATTCCCCTTATTAGATAGATGCATGTGTTACATTTATTGTATGCGATTTTATACCTTTGTAATAACTTATTTTTCGTATGCAGTCTATTAAGATCACAACCCCTTAATCATATCACTCTAACCTATCGTACACGCTAACTTATCCATTCATCCACACTTTACTTATATGATCTTAATTTAATCTAATTTAATTTCATTTAATCTAATCGAATCAAGTTTCAATATTAATTCTTACTCTTCTACCTGCCCATAGTTTACCATAGTGTATTTGTTTTTATGCATTTATATATATTTTCATCTAGTTTGTTTTTATGTTATCTGTTAACCATTAAACAACCATAACAGCGTCATGGCCTTTCAAAAAAATAGCTGACCAATTAGGTTACGGGACTGACTATAACCCCTCCCCACTACACACAGGGATTCAGCAACTTGTTGACCGAAAAATAACGGAAACTACTACCTTTAATACCAACTGCTACCTTTAATACCAACTGCTATCATAACTATTACTATAAACTTTCACCCCGGTAATGTGGACCATGCTCTCAAGCCCTCAGCTGTAAACATATCGTATGTTTATATGTATGTGTATATTTATATGCAAGGAAAATACGAACCACTGCAGGAACCCACCCTTCCTAACGCATGAAATATGTGTGTGTCTATATATATATATATATATATATACATATTCTTTTGTTCTTCTATTTGTTTCAGTCATTTCACTGCGGCAATGCTGGAGCACCGCCTTTAGTCGAGTAAATCAATCTCAGGACTTATTCTTTGTAAGCCTAATACTTATTCTATCGGTGTGTTTTGCCGAACCGCTAGGTTACGGGAACGTAAACACGCCAGCATCGGTTGTCAAGCGATGGTGGGGGGACAAACACAGATACACAAACATATACACACACATACATATGCATATATATATATATATATATATATATATATATATATATATATATATATATATATATATATATATATATATATATACGACGGGCTTATTTCATTTTACGTCTACCAAATCTACTTACCACACAGCCACTCCAGCGCCTATATATATATATATATATATATATATATATATATATATATATATATATATATATATATATACATACAAGTACCCTAATTTTATCTACCGATCGCTACAGTACACTGAAAAGATGGAAATAACATGTGGGGTACTGTGACCTCTTGGCAGAAACAGCTGTAAGAAACTGTTCTTTTTGCTCTATTCTAGAAATTACTGGTACTTATGCTTGTAATATACAATCTTTATATATGTACATATATTCTCATAACTCTTTAATATAAATAAATAGACATAATATAAAGTAGAACAGTTGATGCATACTACATTTTCTTCTGGCCTCACCCATTTCTGGCCTCACAACTTTTTACTCTCACCCATTCGTTACGCTCAGTAGTGTAATTGTCATGCAATAACCAACACTTGGGTATTTGACCAGCAGTATATTGGATAGATACAATCCCTTAGTTGGTTGGATTCACAACCTCTCTCTTTGAATTATATATATATATATATATTCGTTCAAAGCTGGTGTTTCGCTCATTCGTTACTCACGGGCAGAAGGAAATATAATGAGTATTGTTTCTTTTTTTTTCTGCTGTTTATTCACTGTGATAAATCGCATGCAGCGAAAAGCTCTGATCAGTTTCGAACGAATGAATAAAATATACCGCATACATTGACGAGATTTTCTTTTTTTTTCACCTATTTGTATATCTAAACGTATATGAGAAAACAATCTACCTTTTATTATGCAGGCACTCAACACGAGCACACACACACACACACACACACACACACACGTACATAATACATATACTTACATATATACACATTATATATATGTATATATCTGTACACACACACACACATATATATATACATACATACATACACACATACATACATATATATATATATATATATATATATATATATACATACACACATATATATATATATATACATACTTATACACACACACATATACACATATACATACTTAAACACACACACACACACACACACACATACACACATACACATATACATTTACACACATGCGCACACACAGGTATGCCAAAATCACTTTCGGTGTTCACAAGTATTATATACATATGTGTATGTATGTGTATGTGTGTGCGTGGGTACACACGTTGTTTTCTGAGTATGTATGTATGTATGTGCTTATAGTTATGAGAGCAATGTTGTCACATTCATTTTAGCGTAGATTTTAAACACCCAACTCTAACATTTTTAAAAAGCCTATTTGTTTGGAAAACAGTTTCGGATTTTTGTTTGAACGTTAAAGATTAGGAATCGGCAAAAACTATTCATTTACAACAAAATTATAAAAATTATTTGCATTTTTTTCGCTATCAGAAACTGATTATTATTTGATGATCTACTGCAGCAGTGGTTTTTCTCTTTCATAAAAATATTTCCTTTGCATTTGAAGTGTAGGAATATATTTTGTTTACATTTGTAATTAGATTTTCAGGTTTAATAAATTGAAATTGAAACAGCACCATTGTTAGATCTCCAGAAAGTAAAACAAATATTGCTTTCAAATGTAAACAAAATACACTGTAAATGCAAATGTAATACTATGAAAAACGTACGGCAGCTGTAAACCAACCAACCTTAAATTTATGATTAAAAAAAAAATTAAATTGAAAAAAGTTTGTTGTTATTGCTGTTGTTGTTGTTGTTTTTGTTGTTGTTGTTGTTGTTGTTATTATTATTATTATTATTATTATTATTATTATTATTATTATTATTATTATTATTATTATTATTAATGAAGGCGGTGAGCACGTCGGGCGAAATGCTTAGCTGTATTTCATCAGTCTTTACTTCCTGAGTTCAAATTCCGCCGAGGTTGACTTTGCCTTTCATCCTTGTAGGGTCGATAAATTAAGTACGAGTTGCGTATTGGGGTTGATCTATTCGACTGGCCCCCTTCCCATAAATTTCGGGCCATGTACCTAGAATAGAAAAGAATCGTTAGCATGGCGGACGAGATGTTTAGCGGTATTTCGTCTGCTGCTACGTTCTGAGTACAAATTCCGCCGAGGTCGACTCTGCCTTTCATCCTTTCGGGGCAGATGAAATGAGTACCTGTTACGCACTGGTGTCGATGTAATCGACTAGCCCGCTTGCTCTCCCAAAAGTTTCAAGACCTTATTCCTAGAGTAGAAATAATGATAATTATCATTATTGGAGGCGGCGAGCTGGCCTAAACGTTAGCACGCCGGGCGAAGTTCTTAGCGGTATTTAGTCTGTCTTTACGTTCTGAGTTCAAATTCCACCGAGGTCGACTTTGCCTTTCATCCTTTCGGGGTCGATGAATTAAGTACCCGTCAAGTACTGTGGTCGATGTGATCGACTTTCCCTCACAAAACTTTCAGGTCTTGTGCCTAGAGTAGAAAGGATTATTATTATTCAGTAGTCTTATTTTTATCACGTGCTTTCACTGCACTACCGAGCGCAGTTCTGTGTGCTTTGGGTATGTGTTGTAGTTTGTTGTGATGCTCTTATAATTACTGTATTGAAAGTGTTTTATGTAGGATGTGTGCGGTGCCTAGTAGTGCTATTTTATGTATGTTATATATATTTGTTAGTCCTGGTGTTTTTGTTATGAATTTGTCTGAATATTTTTTTTATCATACCTTCCAGTGTATGTAGGTCCCAACTCTGTCGTGTCTGTGAATATATTCCTTCTTAGCCAGGACTGGGCAGCCAGAGACAATATGATTTATTGTTTCTTGTCCATCTCCACATTCTGCAGTTACTTGTTACGTGTTTTTTTCATTATATGGTTTTGGTAATTTCTGGTGGGGGAGGCTTTGGTCTTGTGCTTTGGTCTCTGCTTTAAGTCTTGAGCTTCTCAGCCATTGTTGGGATTTTGCTTTGTCTATTTCTTTTGCGTTTAGTTTAACCCAGTATTTGCTATGAAGGAGCTTTTCTTGCCGTCGTTTTATCATGATCCATTGCTGTTCCAGTTTTAGTTTGGATTTCATTTGTTTTACAGCTTTTGTTGCTTTTTGCTTTTTCTTCATAGTTGTTAGGTAGTATGACTTCTTGTTTGTGTTTGTCAGCATCCTTGAAGACTGAAAACAGTTTTTTGCGTGTTTTGTGGCTATTTGTATCAGTTTTCCTTGCTTCTGAAGTAGGTATTTTTGTATTCCTATGATGGTTATTTTGTAATAGTTTTCTAGATGTATAAGACTCTACCACCTTCTATACGTTGTATATATAACCTTTCTATGTCAGATTTTGGGTGGTGCAGCCTAAATGCTGTCATTATTTTTCTCGTTTTCCTGTCTATTTTGATTAGTTCATTAAGTGTCTAGTTAAGGATATTGTGTGGAGGCGCAATGGCCCAGTGGTTAGGGCAGCGGACTCACGGTCATGGGATCGTGGTTTCGATTCCTAGTCCGGGCGTTGTGAGTGTTTATTGAGCGAAAACACCTAAAGCTCATCGAGGCTCCGGCAGGGGATGATGGCGAACCCTGCTGTACTCTTCCACCACAACTTACTCTCACTCTTACTTCCTGTTTCTGTTGTACCTGTAATTCAAAGGGTCAGCCTTGTCACACTGTGTCACGCTGAATATCCCCGAGAACTACGTTAAGGGTACACGTGTCTGTGGAGTGCTCAGCCACTTGCACGTTAATTTCACGAGCAGGCTGTTCCGTTGATCGGATCAACTGGAACCCTTGAAGTCGTAATCGACTGAGTGCCAACAAGGATATTGTAGCTGTAACAAATAACTGGGACGGCTAAAGTGTTGATACTTATTACCTTGTTCTATATTTAAGAGATGAGGAATTATGTACATTATTTACATTTGACGGATATTTGTCGTCATCTTGTTTGTTTTTAACAGAACGTTTCGGTTGATACGCCCTCCAGCCTTCATCAGGTGTCTTGGGGAAATTTCGAATCTAGGCTCTCATTCCTAAGGCATTTTTCGATGTTGTTGTTATCATTATTGTTATTATTATTATTATTATTATTATTATTATTATTATTATTATTATTATTATTATTATTTTTATTTTATTTTATTTTTTTCAGGTCACTGGCTGGAATCAAACTCGGAATATTGGGTTTAGTAGCCCACGCTTTTCACCACTACGCCATATGCCCACGGGCACAGTGCTGATAAGGCTACACCAGACACATGATTCACAACCATATGTACGCGACATGGTGATGATCGTATCAAGATAAACAGCGCATGACCTTGCAGATGAGGCCCAGTTAGAATTGTTTCAGGTCGAGTAGCCCATCCCGCTCAAAAGGTCTCCAAATAACGGTTGCTTAAGGATGTTGAACGAAATACCCATGTTTCCAGAGGTGAATAATTCAAGCTCCAAAAAATTCCTCTCAACACATGGCTATGATGCTTCTCCACTACTTCTGCTCAGAGATGCACATATTGTCAGCCACCAAGGGACATCCTCAACTGGTTAAGGTCAAACAACTGACAAGCAAGTCTGTGGTATTGAGCAGAATATTTGCTGTAGCCCATCTTTTATACCAAGACAAAACAATGTACATATTGTGAAGTCATGGAAATTTCCTACTCCATAAGTTGAAAACGTATTTGCAATATTTTCGGCCTTCTAAGGTCCCGTCTTTTCATTTCTCTTCTTACCATTATATTTCAGAGATTGTTTGGATTGTGCAGATAGTAGTTTTGTGAAAAAACACCCCTGTTTTGCAGGGGGTGCGCGTAAATAATTTTTGAATTTTAACTGCTTTCAGCATAAACACATATTTCGCAATTTTCTGCAATTTTTTAAAGATGGTTTATAAAGAAGCCATCATAATGTTCGATAAAGGAACGCGCTCCTTGAGAAATTTTGAGAACAATGAAAGAAATGAAGATATTAGCATCGAGTGGCCTAAATTTAATGACGTCACTGGGGCGAAAAATGTTTCGTATCTACGCAACGTCAAAATTTTAGGTGTCGAGAAAGAGAACAACAACAGCAACAGCAGCAGCAGTGACAACATCAGCAATAGTAACAGCAGCAGCAGTTGTGACAGCAGCAGCAACAAAAACATCAGCGATAATAATAACAGCAACAACAATACGAAAGAAATAAAATATAAAAATGCAAATATCGCCACTGTATCTCTTGCGTCAGCGGCGAGAAATATGGAGTGCTTGCACATAGATGAAGAAGAATTAAAATTTGCTAGAAAAACTGTTAAAAGGGAAGCGTAGCTCTAAACCCTCATTGGACGTGATAGAAAATATCACAAGATGCACGATCACATACCGTTGCATCGGAGTCAAGTCTCGGCAGGTGGAAAATGCTCCGGAAAGCAAAGTATAGAAATGCCTTAGGCGCGCGTGGGAACAAAAGACCCACATCACCCGAGTAAGGAAGTTTGGAACCATTGAGGTGAGATTTGGGACGGAAGAAGAAACTAGATGTAATTCCGCAACCACTTTGAAGAATGACATCTTTTCCTTAATCCCCAGCTATCGCGGCCAACGTCTTGCCAAGATTAGGGTGATAAATGTGTCGCCAGAAATATTCATTACCTGGTTGGTGGCGGCTGTCTTCGCAGATTTAGAAGACGAAGTCACTATACTAGAGGTCAAGAAGTTACCTAAGCAAAACTGGTTAGGTATAGGTATGAAATTGACCTTGCAATGCAAGCAGGACCAAGTAGACTATCTGCCTGATCTAATCGATCGCCAGGATGGCACTCACCTGTCAGTGTTCGTGAAGAATAGAAAGCCGAGATGCCATAAATGTGGATCTGTAAAACACTTAAAAGTTTCCTGCCCTGAAACAAAGAAAAAAGAAGTCTCACTGCAGCCAACATCACAAGAACCACAACTGCTAAATCATAAACAAGTGCACAAGACTCCTACACCTTCTCCGACACTCACGCCCAAACCAAGACAAAGAAGGAGTCTGTGCCCCGTTGCCACGGAAAAGCAAGTTTCTCCTGAATGCTCTTCCTCCCAAACTAACATCAACTGCAATGACATGAAGCTAAACGATCAATGGATCACAGTGATCTAAACGATCAATGGATCCCAGCTGGGTATGATGGAAAGTGTCAGTTGTCCAACACAAGCAGACTAAGGTGACACTTGTTTACTGGTCATGCTTCAAGAACCCTGCGAAGAATTCTTGCAGTTTCAAGCAATGCTGATTTTTGTAGGTGTTCTTGCACCGATCTTTTTCAGACATGTGCTGATACTTCTAAGTGCACCAATTACTATTGGTATCGCGTCTACTCTCTTCATTGACCACAGCCATCGCATTTTCCACTTCAAACCATCGTAGATGTTTTTTCTTCTTCTTTCACATTGATCTTGTTGTCACCGGGGCATGCTATGTCGATAATCCTAAATGTTCTTTCTTTTTTATTCACCACAACAATGTCCGGTTTCCTATGTCTGGCCAGGTGATCGCACTGGATCATTATATCCCACAAGATTTAGCAGTTGTCATTTTCTGTGACTCCTTTTGGAGTTTGTTCATACCACGTGTTTGCTCTGTTTAGGCCGTGATTTCCACAGAGCTTCCAATTGATCATTCTTGCCACATTGTCATGACGTCGTTTGTATTCGCGTTGTGCCAATTTCGGGTATTCGCTAAAGATGTGCCATACTATTTCACCCCTCTCACTACACGTTCTGCATCTGTCGCTATCGGTAGTGTAGTCAATTCTGCACTTCATATAATTGAGTTCTGTACTTAAAAGATAAGGAATTATGTACATTATTTGCATTATTTACAATTGACGGATATTTGTTCTCATCTTGTTTGTTGTTAATACAACCCTCCAGCCTTCATCAGGTGTTTTGGGGAAATTTCGAACCTGGGTTCTCATTTCTAAGGTATTTTTCGATGTTGTTATTATTATAATTATTATTATTAAGGTCACTGCCTAGAATAGAACTCGGAATCTTGGGGTTAGTAGCCCGCGCTCTTAACCACAACGTCATATGCCCAAGTAAGTTTTATCTTAATAATTACAATGCGTACTCTGCTACTATTACTGTCACTTCCCTGTTTATCTCTCTCGCTCTCTTGTTCTTCATCCTTTCTGATTTTCTCTCCCACCCTTTCTCTATTCTTCTCTCCCTTTCACCGTTCCCTCTCTCTCTCTCTCTCTCTCTCTCTCTCTCTCTCTCTCTCTCTCTCTCTCTCTCTCTCTCTCTCTCTCTCTCTCTCTCTCACTCTTCCTCCTTGACCCTCTCGTCGCTGACACGTGACGAAAGGGGATCTCTCTTTCTGCTCACTGCCTTCTTATAGAAAAGACGTATTTTTTCTGTCTCTTCGCTCATGCACGTCTATCTTAGCGTTCATAATAATTTTTCTATCGTCTTGGCTTAACAGCCCTCACTGTTTGTTCTTACTGTCTTGTTCTCACTATCCTGTTCTTGTTAACACTTTCATCCACCGCAAAAATTTCCAAATTTTATTAAATTTGCTTTGCGGGAAGGACCGTTGCAACGAAGTCGCGTATTGTCCTTGCTTTGGAAACGCGGAGTAGATGAAACAGGGACAACTGACGAAGGGTTATACTCTTTATGTTGCATGTCTTGTTTCTCTGTTTGATTTTTTCGTTGTTCGAAACAAGTTCGTTTTCTGTTTTCGTCTTTATGTTTTCGTTTCTCATTGTGTTTAACGTTTTTTTTTTATGCCCTGTACCCATATATGCATGCATGTATGCATATAGATGTAGGTATGTACATTTATGTATGTATATATGCATATGCTTATATATTATTTATTTATTATATGATCGAACGCCACGCAGCCTTTCCCAAGTAAGTTTTCTCTCTCTCTCTCTCTCTCTCTCTCTCTCTCTCTCTCTCTCTCTCTCTCTCTCTCTCTCTCTATATATATATATATATATATATATATATATATATATATATATATATATATACTCCATATAAAAAAAAATCTTTCGGTTTCCTGAGTTGGTTTACACTAAAACTGTTTCCTTTCATTATTTTTGCGGACTCTTAATTCCTGCTTCGTGATGGTTTCAGATTTGATCTATCCTCTCGGTAGCTTACTGTCACACGTTCATGCTGTTTGCTATTATTATCATCATCATTATTATTGTTATTATTATTATTATTATTATTATTATTATTATTATTATTATTATTATTATTATTATTATTATTATTATTATTATTATTATTATTAGTCAAAACGAAGAGCGCGATTTTAGATGTTTTATTTTTTGAACAACATTTCGACAGAACGTCTGTCTTTCTCAAGTTCAAACCAAAAGGTGATTGAAAATTCAAAATTTCAGAAACCAAACGTAAACTATGAACGTGAGTAATCAGCGTCCATACGTTGATAGAATGACATCATCAGCTTTTGTCAGGTTTTTAATAAGCAGAAAGAAAGAAAGAAAAAGGAAGACGACAGAAAAAGAAAAGAAAAAGAGAGAAAGAAGAATATTCAATCAAACAGTTTTGTATAAATTTGATGATATTCTCCTGTCATCTTATTCATTCCTCCAGGGCGTGATGTCAATAACCCGCAAACATATTTCTCCTCATACATTCTGAGAAGTGAAAGTGGGGTACATTCAGGATATTTTTTGAGAATGTGCACTTTCAAATCTTCTTCAAAATTGCAGCCGCTTGAAACGAAATGTTCAGCAAGTTCTGTTGAACTACTGTTCTTGTGCCTGACGTCGAATCTGTGCCCATTAAACCTTTTGTTTAATTGTTCCGTTGTACAACCAACATAAATCAAGTTATGTTTCGTGCATTCTGCACCGTACACTAAATGGGAATCTTTGCAGGTTCCCCCTTCTGTATAAATCATAACATTTCTATTATGAATTTTGATGGTATTCACTTCACTCATGTTGTTGCACAATGAACAGGGCTTACCTCTCTTACGGCTGTTCTTTAAGGTACAGCGTGTAGATACTCCAATGTTCGTTTTCTTGGAGTCAGATATAGAGGTCAATAATTCTTTTATGTTCTTATTCCGTCGAAAGGCTACAATGGGCGGCTGAGGAAATGTTTGTTTGAAACTGGGATATTTTTTCACCACATGTTGCTAACTTTCATGCAACACTTTTGAAATGCCAGCGAAACGTCGGTGCCAGGAATTCTGTAATCTGTTGTATTTTGTTCGCTAAGATTAGGCGTGTAGGTTTTACTATCTTTGCTAATCTTAGCTATTTCACTTGCTATTTCCTTTAAACGTGATTCACTGTAACCTCGTTTAACATAATGACATACAAAAGCATTTGCATGTTTCCAGTAATCCCCTATGTCAGTGCAAATCCGTTTTATCCTCAAAAATTGGGATTTTGGATTTGACCGAATAAGATGATGTGGATGATTGGAGCGGCGGTGGAGATATATGTGGGATGACGTTGGCTTGCAAAATAACTCTGTCATTATTCTGCCTCCAGAAAACTTGACTTTCGTGTCCAAAAATTCAACGCTAGTTTTTGAAAAACTAGACGTAAATTTTATATTGGACTTAAAGCCATAGTTTCTAGCAAAACAATCACAGAAATGCAAGAAGTCCATTAAACTATCCTGTGATCCTTCCCAGACAAAAAATACGTCGTCAATGAACCGTAACCAGAGTATTGGTTCATGACCATGAAGGGATTTGAATTTCTTCAGTAACTTTGTCTCAAAATTTGTCATAAAGACATTAGCGAAATTAACTGCCATGGGGGTACCCATGGCGCAACCCTTCGTCTGGTGGCAGAATCTTTGTCTAAACTGCATTGTGTTACTTTCTAACACAAACCTCAATAATCTAAAGAGCAAATTTGTTGGAACACTTTTATTCGACCGCTTCTCAAAGGCATCCATGCATGCTTCTACCCCTTCATTGTGGTCAATATTAGGATATAAGGAGGAAACATCCATGGTTACCAAAAAGCAGTGCTCAACACGGCCTCGGCGTTTAAAAAAATTATTGATTTTAGATACAAAATCAAAAGTGTCCCGAATATAGGAACTTGATCTTTTTTAAACGCCGAGGCCGTGTTGAGAACTGCTTTTTGGTAACCATGGATGTTTCCTCCTTATATCCTAATATTGACCACAATGAAGGGGTAGAAGCATGCATGGATGCCTTTGAGAAGCGGTCAAATAAAAGTGTTCCAACAAATTTGCTCTGTAGATTATTGAGGTTTGTGTTAGAAAGTAACACAATGCAGTTTAGACAAAGGTTCTACCACCAGACGAAGGGTTGCGCCATGGGTACCCCCATGGCAGTTAATTTCGCTAATGTCTTTATGACAAATTTTGAGACAAAGTTACTGAAGACATTCAAATCCTTTCATGGTCATGAACCAATACTCTGGTTACGGTTCATTGACGACGTATTTTTTGTCTGGGAAGGATCACAGGATAGTTTAATGGACTTCTTGCATTTCTGTGATTGTTTTGCTAGAAACTATGGCTTTAAGTCCAATATAAAATTTACGTCTAGTTTTTCAAAAACTAGCGTTGAATTTTTGGACACGAAAGTCAAGTTTTCTGGAGGCAGAATAATAACAGAGTTATTTTGCAAGCCAACATCATCCCACATATATCTCCACCGCCGCTCCGATCATCCACATCATCTTATTCGGTCAAATCCAAAATCCCAATTTTTGAGGATAAAACGGATTTACACTGACATAGGGGATTACTGGAAACATGCAAATGCTTTTGTATGTCATTATGTTAAACGAGGTTACAGTGAATCACGTTTAAAGGAAATAGCAAGTGAAATAGCTAAGATTAGCAAAGATAGTAAAACCTACACGCCTAATCTTAGCGAACAAAATACAACAGATTACAGAATTCCTTTAGTGATTAACTGGCACCGACGTTTCGCTGACATTTCAAAAGTGTTGCATGAAAGTTACCAACATGTGGTGAAAAAATATCCCAGTTTCAAACAAACATTTCCTCAGCCGCCCATTGTAGCCTTTCGACGGAATAAGAACATAAAAGAATTATTGACCTCTATATCTGACTCCAAGAACACGAACATTGGAGTATCTACACGCTGTACCTTAAAGAACAGCCGTAAGAGAGGTAAGCCCTGTTCATTGTGCAACAACATGAGTGAAGTGAATACCATCAAAAATCATAATAGAAATGTTATGATTTATACAGAAGGGGGAACCTGCAAAGATTCCCATTTAGTGTACGGTGCAGAATGCACGAAACATAACTTGATTTATGTTGGTTGTACAACGGAACAATTAAACAAAAGGTTTAATGGGCACAGATTCGACGTCAGGCACAAGAACAGTAGTTCAACAGAACTTGCTGAACATTTCGTTTCAAGCGGCTGCAATTTTGAAGAAGATTTGAAAGTGCACATTCTCAAAAAATATCCTGAATGTACCCCACTTTCACTTCTCAGAATGTATGAGGAGAAATATGTTTGCGGGTTATTGACATCACGCCCTGGAGGAATGAATAAGATGACAGGAGAATATCAACAAATTTATACAAAACTGTTTGATTGAATATTCTTCTTTCTCTCTTTTTCTTTTCTTTTTCTGTCGTCTTCCTTTTTCTTTCTTTCTTTCTGCTTATTAAAAACCTGACAAAAGCTGATGATGTCATTCTATCAACGTATGGACGCTGATTACTCACGTTCATAGTTTACGTTTGGTTTCTGAAATTTTGAATTTTCAATCACCTTTTGGTTTGAACTTGAGAAAGACAGACGTTCTGTCGAAATGTTGTTCAAAAAATAAAACATCTAAAATCGCGCTCTTCGTTTTGACTATTTACCTTCGTGAAGAGTTACGTCAATCCTTTTTAAAAATATTATTATTATTATTATTATTATTATTATTATTATTATTATTATTATTATTATTATTTTTATTTTTATTAAGATGGCGAACCGGAAGAATCATTAGCATGCGGGACAAAATGCCGAAATAAATAACCGCAACCGTTCGATTTACCCAAAACTAAAACACTCATCTATTAAGCTACTGCTTCAGTCTAAGGAAACATGAAACTTTTCTAGTTCATATATTGAAGTATGCAAAGGCAGCTTCGATAGTTGGTGCCTAAAGGTTAAATCCATCCTTCGAGATACGTATGAAAGATATAATACTGCCTAGTCTATACTACCATTCAATAACAAATACATTCTTTGTGTAAATTTCTGTGGCCTCTGCAACGACGAAAATTTCCTCACCTAAACGATACGCACCTCAGACAGAAGAGTAAATATAATTTCTAAGTGCTGGTAGCAAAACTATTTCATTTACTAGCTTCAACATTGCAAACTTAAATTCAATCATGAAATAAGTAGAAGACCATAGACTAACATCTCGTAAACAATATAAAGTAGAACTACATCGACTGGGAAAGGTATCCATTCTACTATACAGACCTGTCTGGAAATTTTCCAAAAACTGTTATATCGAGTTCTGTACAACAGTGTTAACACTATAGCCAGATCTTCTATTTCTTTTCGACTAGAGATATACTTTTTAGTTCATAGTAATCATAATAACCGCCCCCTCTGAAATCGAAGCGGCATGTACCAAACCGAAAATGAGTGGATGACACGAGCAAAGATAAATCAAGAAGAATCAATGTACTTTGATCTGAGAGATGGAGAGACAAGTCCATTCTGATGGGTGTTTTTCACTGGATGGATAATCTATCTTGGGTCTCAATTGGTGCTGGTTTCTTAAAAGAGAACTAAGAGAAGGTAAAGACATAACGACCGAATTTTCCCTTAAATTGAACAAATTGGAATGCCTGCTGTTTTTTTTTATTTTTTAGAATGGACAGGAATCGTTTGCTCTCTGTATTCACGCAATACACATAAGCACTGAGTTTACAACATCTAAGTGGTTTTTCAGAGGACAGCCGGCGTGCAATGATAACATAAAGAAGACGTAAAGGGGATCCTTTTGGCCTGTTCGTGTCTTTAACAAAACTACTGTCTTTGGTAACATGTAGACTGAGGATGGTAGTGTATTTATTAGTATACTTTATTAGCATATTTATTAGCAGACATGTTCGCTTAGGAAAAGATTTATTTCTTAATTTTCCATGCTTACTGAAGCGTATTTTATTATTCTAACGATCACATTTTCTTTTTTTAGTGTGATTATTTATTGTCGTTATATGATAATTAAATTAAAACTTTTTTTCAATTACGCTTTCAGCTCTGTATAGCAATTACAATGTGTTAAAGTTAAACTGTATATATCTTAATGTGAAAATTAGCAACATAATAATAAGAAATAACAAGTGTGAACCAAATTACGTGGAAGACAGGTTGATGATTGTAGTAAAATGTGCATATTATGATAATAATGTAATATCATATAATCTGTCTAGTTACTGAATATGACAGTTAAAGTTATAGAGAAGCTATTCATTTAATAATGTATTGCTGTCATATAAGCCTATAAGTACGTTACATGCTTATGCTATAAAGTGAGAGATATATTATAGTAAGAGGCTGTTGTAGCACAGTATATTCATATCGTTGAATCATATTAGTGTACTTCTTATATACTTTATTGGAATTCTAGAAACTCCCAACCATATGAATGTATTTTCCGTTGTCTTTAGTTCTCGAGACGTCGTTGAAACAGGTGAAATAAACATCAGAGATGCTTTGCCCCACATAGAAACTACAGGAACTACTCCTCAGAGGTTTTGTAATCTCTTCTTCATTGAAACGAGCTAATCAAGTATTTGACAATGAAAAAAGTAATTTTGCAATATAGTATGTATTCAGTAAAATAAGAGCTGTAGGAAAGAAACAAATTCTCGGAAAAATTGGACAGAAAAATTGGTAATCTAATGGATCGCTACTTAGTGGAAGCGTTCCATCAAGTGATCGACCATATCACCAGAAATACTGGCGATCAATTTTCTAATAAATGTGAAATTGTAAAAGACACAGCATATTTTGATCTACGCCGTTTCTAAAATCATACAAGAAAACTGCATTGCCATCAGAAACTCTGACAAGCATCAGCAACCGTTAATATTTAGACATACAAGATTTTGACGAAGAATTGCAGTCTATTGTCCGCTTTCAGTTTGTTATAAAGAAGAGTAGTGTTCAGTGATCCTTTTTCTGTGAACTGAAATTCATCGAAGGAGTTCAGTACAATACGGAAACCTTGCTTTTCCGGTTTAAGAATAAATTGAAAAATGGCTATTTGTGAATATATTGAAAAATATTTAAATTGTCACAAAGGTATCATTTATCAAAAACGTCATTCGAACATTCGAATACTGACGACATTGAATAAATCTGCAATACTGTTCTACTGAATGGATGCATGATTACTGTTGAGGTAGCAAATAATATGCAAATTAATCGTGTTTCTGTTTATGAAATCAACCACAACATAATTAGCTTTAGTCTGTTCAAGATAGATGCTAAAATAGCTCGCAGAAGTGGGCAAACAAAAACTTTCTGAAACCTGCTAACGACTTCTCTTGAATCATTATGGTAATGGTGACACCTGGCAAAAGATTGCCATTCGTGACGATTTTTGGAAGTGCATTGCCAATACATGCGTACTATATGTGTATGTGCGGCGTGTGTGTCTGTGGGATTTCCTGTAACTGGATTATGAGCTGTTTCCTTAGAAATAAAAAAGTTTATAGCGTCGTGTGTTGAGTAGGATGGGGCAAAATGGGTAAGTGTAGCAAAATGAGTAATTTCTGATTTCTCTGTAATTATTTTGTGCTGTTGCATCATCTTTGAAAGTAAACATTGGTTAGCATGGTTGTTGTTGAAATTGAGAGAGCTTGAAACATGATCAGCTGAAAGTATTTTCTTTTCAAGAAACTTTTCCTCGACTTTGACCCGATAGTAACTAAGGTCGCAAATAAAATAGCTGGATAATTTATGGCGTTTAACAATCAAAATTATTTTCTCTGTTGGATTCCAAGGCAATGTTTTCCTCCCACTAATGTCTAATTAGCAATTTTCAATTTACAAAAAGAAACTGATGTCCAAAGTGAGGCAAAATGAATATTAATTAATTTCAATAATTCCTTCTCTTTAACTGTATGGTGCGTGAATATATCAGGAAGAGTGACACTCTAGAAGATCACAAAGATGCTACAAAGAATATTCTAAGTTGAATTTTCATATGTAGCTGAGCTTCGTTAATTTCATATTATGTGCCATTTTCCCCTGATCCTTTTTCAATTGACCTAGATATTTTAAGTTTTTATTGCATTTCCGATCTTTCTGATGTCCCAGGATGAATATTGATGTGAATAAATATTTGTGCGAATGTAATTTTGGAGAATTGAAGAGGCAAATTCACTTCATTTGTTGTACTCATTTTGCCCAACCTAAATTTGTTTTTTTGTGTACTTAAAGAGAACGGAGATAATTTTCTGAAATTGTGTTCTGAAAATTTTATAGTGTTTTTAAAGCATTTAGAGAAGGTAATTGGCTTAGCTGATATAGTTTTTGTAAAATACTGATCATTAGTATATAATTTTTTTTTTCAAAGTCAAAAGTGCAATAAATATTAATCCTTGTGTCTCATACAGCAGATGTTGCATCCACTTTCGTTTTTAATCTTAAACGTGTGTATATGTGTGTGTATTTGTATACATACATATATACATATATGCATATATGCATACATATATGCATACATACGTACATACATACATTATACATTATCTCACAGAAGTATGTACATCCTTAAAAAAAATCTGTAAAATTGCCATTACTTTGGTAATATCGAAGGAAATCGAACGAAAATTATGCTGAATAAAATATATTATACATGCAAACATTATACAAATTTGGAACACAAAACAATAAACATTTTCAAAGATATGAACGAAATATTAATTTTCAAACGAATTAAAATTATGTATATTCTAAAGTATTATTTGCTACATACAATATTTGTTGCTACCGCCTTTGCTTTTAATGACTGCATTAAGTCTTCTGGGCTTGGAGTCGACTAGATTTCCGTCTATAACCAATGAAATCGACCTCCATTCATCCTGAACGATGTATTTCAACTGTATTACATTGCGGGATTTTTTCTCCTCAACCTTCCTTTTCAAAGCAGCACACAGATATTCTATAGGGTTTAAATCAGGTAACATGGTGGGCCAAAGCAATACCTTTATCTTTTTATCTGATAAAAACTTAGTCGTCATCTTTGAAGTGTGTTTATGGTCATTATCATGTTGGAATATGGAATGTCTTCCTTGTTCCTTGATGCTTT
Source organism: Octopus bimaculoides (assembly GCF_046866305.1). Classification (NCBI taxonomy): domain Eukaryota; kingdom Metazoa; phylum Mollusca; class Cephalopoda; order Octopoda; family Octopodidae; genus Octopus; species Octopus bimaculoides. Next base: position 47,616,173 of record NC_142937.1, on the reverse strand, counting down.
TCAAAATTGTTCCCTACAATATGTCACAATAAAGCCTTGAATTCGTTGTTCTCTCAATAAATGTGAGTACTCCCACACAAACCGCACTCATGCATCCCTAAAGCATAACACTTCCGCTGCCGTGTTTCCCGGTGGGCACGGTGCATTTGCCGCTATTATCTTCACCTGGTCATCGCCATACTCGTTTAACCCTTTCGTTACTGTATTTATTTGGAGATTCTCTGTGTTTCTTTCAATTATTTTAAATATAACAAAGAATTTAGTAAAATCACTTAGTTATCATTAAGCTAGTGTCAGGAACATAAATTGTGACTAAGGTTTGGTGGAATATTTTAATCCAAAGCTTTTGAAAACAAGACATTTGTACTGCAGAACCAGGGCCGGTTTCAGCCAGGTTGGTAACGAAAGGGTTAATACTATCTGACCCAAACAAGTTGATTTCAGTACCGTCAGATAAAAGAATTTTATTCCAAAACTCCTTCCCCCTTACTCACATAGGTTTCGGCAAAAGAAAGACGACTTGATTGATGCCTGGTAGTGGGGAGAGGCTTCCTACGAGGAATGCGTCCATGAAGACCACACTGATTCAAACTTCGGTGAACTGTTTAGGCGAATACACTCTTTCCATTAACAGGAGACACTTCTTGGGCCAAAGATGAAGCGGGACGATGCCTGCCGTCCATCATGCAACGTTGGATGTGGCAAATATTACGCGCAGTTAAAATAAAAGGTCAACCTGGACGATGTTTACTGCTCAGCCGTCCAGTAGCTTTGTACTTCTGAATTACTTTGGCGACTGTGTATGCGCTAACATGTATTCCTTTGCTAATTAACTTGTATCCTAAATCATTCTTGTGCAAATTAAAAATAATTTTCTTCAAATCTTCAGGCAATTCTTTTCCTTTTGGTTCCATTTTAATCACAATGAAGAAGATTTACACCATGGTACACAAACCAGAATTCCTTCAAATGCAATAACAATGACCGGTGCAAAAATGCCAGGAGAAATAATTTATTAGAATTGAAATTTTCAGCAAAATTTGCTATATTGAATATAGCAAATTTCCTTTAGGGTGTACATAATTTTGTAACGGTTGAAAATTAATGTTTCGTTTATATCCTTGAAAATGTGTTCCAAATGTGTATGTTTGCATGTATAATATATTTTATCCGGTATAAATTTCGTTTGATTTCCTTCGATATCATCAGAGTAATGGCAATGTAAATACTTCTGTGAGATACTCCCCCCTCTCTCTCTCTCTCTCTATATATATATATATATATATACATATATTACATACATATAAGAGGGATGACCACTAAGTAGACATCCATTATACAAGAAGGAGACCCTATATGGTCTGACCATTAAGAAAAGATTGTTTTCAAGAAAATTCAACAAACGCCAGAACGTAAGTGAGCAAGACAAATGAAAAGATACAAAATAAAACGATTAATCACAAACCCGGTTTTATTGTTACCACTTACGTAATACTTACGTAAATGTCTGCAATTCATCAATGTGATCGTCATAGCAAAATATAATTTGCAGAACTATACACGAGACGTCCGAATGAGATTGAACACGCATAAAGTTCTACCAATTACATTTGGGGTTATATTTCAAAAGTCGGGTTTGTGATTAATCTTTATATTTTGCATCTTTTCATTTGGCTTGCTCGCTTACGTCCTGGCATTTGCTGAATTTTCTTGAAAACAATCTTTTCTTAGTGGTCAGACAATATGGGGTCTTCTTCTAGCATACTAGATGTCCACTCAGTGGTCATCCCTCTTATATTTATTTATTTATTTATGTGTTTCAGCCAAGTGGCTGCGGTCATGCTGGTGCACCACCGTGATGTAATATAATTTTTCTGAATCTTCAGATTTTTCAATATGCTAGGCCACTGGTTTTAAATTGATATTAATCAAATTAATATTCAATTTTTCACCCTTATTATTTAAATTTATATATATATATATATATATATATATATATATATATATATATATATATATATATATATATATATATATATATATATATATATATATATATATATATATATGCATTCCTCAATACATTGCTTATCGGTATTCGCAGAAGTGATGAGTGAGACAACCACCCAGATTCCTGAAGCACCATATATTTATCCTTTTACTAGTTTCAGTCATTTGACTGTGGTCATGATACACACACACACACAAACACACACACACACACACACACACATATTAATAGTAATGGTAAGACAACAAAAGAATGAAAGAGACCTCGATATTATGTAAATAGAGGGATTTATCTGTAATATATGTGGCAATTATTCGGTTTCCATAATAAGATTCCGAGTTTCGGATATCGGGGCGGAAACCTGCTCCAGCATCTCGTCAGTTATCAAGGTAATCAAAATATACTATGAAAATGCATAATTGTCACATATTTTATTACAGATACATACATACATACATACATACATACATATATATATATGTATATATATACAGATATATATATATATATATATATATATATATATATATATATATATATACATATACATACAAACATGCATACATACATACATACATATATATATATATGTGTGTGTGTGTGTCAATAACATCTATATGGAGGTACTTTTTTCATTCACAAGAGTGCATGGAACCTTAGCCAGGAGGAACCGATGTCGTCAGACGGCATCCAACGTTCATCGGGTGTTTCGACCCTGAATCATAACACCCTCCCGTTGGTGGCTCAGTAGAGGTGGCCAATTCACTGCTCCTCGTCTCCTCCTGGCTTCCAGCTTAACTCCTCCCTCTTGCTCCAAAGCCAACAAGAGGCTCTTTCAGCTGCTTCTTCCATCCTGCGCACTGCCACCCTTCGCTCCTTGCATCTCATCATCATCATCATCATCATCCTCATCAAAGATAAAACCTATATAGGATTTTATCAGGTAGCTAGCATGTAAAACCTTTTAGGTATAAATTAATACAGAGTATATAATTTTTTATAGAAATTGTAATAAGGGCAAACTACATGGTAGTGCCACATGCTAGAAGAAGATGTCAAATGACTCCAAAACTACCTTACAGATCACTTAGAAACGGGCTGAAAGCGAGGGAAATGAAGAAAAAAATGTTTTTTGTTTATTACCCTCGCTCTCAGCCCGTGTTTATGTGATAAATATGGTAGTTTTAGAGTCATTTGACATCTACTTCTAGCATGTGGCACTACCATGTAGTTTGCCCTTACCATAATTATATATATGTATATATATATATAACGTAAGTTATTTAGACATTAACAAATTTATTAGAATATTTAGCTGAAGATCAGAATAGAGTATTATGTACTCTTAACTGTGAAACAATTGTACTAAATTAACTAAAAGGCAAGTGTTTTTTACTCTTCTCTATTGTTTTTTGTTCTGTGTGTATCAAAAATATCGCTATCAATCTGGAGTAATAATTTGTAGTTTTGAAATCAGTAGTTCTTTGACTGCTATTTCTGAATTCTCAGTATGTTGGAGAAGCAGGTTACTGTCAATCCCTATATATTTATGATTATAAATTATTTACCGAAGAAGGTTTTTTTCATACTGAGCTACCCGGCAGAAATTGTTAATTATTAATTTTATTACAAATTGATGATTCCCTGCCCTGCATATCTATATATATATATATATATATATATATATATATATATATATATATATATATATATATATATATATATATATATATATGTATGTATGTATGTGTGTATGTATGTATGTATGTATGTGTGTATGTATGTATACGTGTGTGTGTTTATGTGTGCTTGTGTGTTTGTGTGTTTACATATATCTATATGTGTGGGAGTGTGCCGATCAATTGTCAATGTTGCGGTTATCATAACATATTTGCCAGTGTTCTGGCTCAAACGTTATCAAGCCAGATGTTGACATTTCCTCTCTGTAAAGATAAAGTTTATCAAGACTGAAAATAAACCATGTTGGTTTTCCTCCTAACAAGATACTTACCATTCCATTGAGGAATCTGGTGTTGTCTTAATGGTATCTAACCGAAGGTATAATATTACACACACACACACACACACACACACGCATATATATATATATATATATATATATATATATATATATATATATGTATGTATATATATATATATATATATATATATATATATATATATATATATATATATATATATATATACTTAATCATATCAAAGGGAAATGGAAATTAATAAAAATGTTCACCTCCAAGTGGCCTAGCGTATAAAAGTTTAGTCCAAAGACTATGAACTACTCATACGGTACAGTGTATATTTAAATACATAAGAGGAATCCATTCATGGGATTCCCTAAGCTAGAAAGAACACCTAGATTCTAAAACCACAAAATTAAGGATAAAATCCCGAAAGGAACGAGATGAAAAATAAAGACTTTTACCATCTTATCCCTAATTTTGTGGTTCTAGAACCTAGCTATTCTTTCTAGCGTATGGGAATCCCATGAGTGGATTCCTCTTATGCATTTAAATTTACACTGCACCTTATGAGTAATTCATAGTCTTTGGACTAAACTTTTATATGCTAGGCCACTTGGAGGTGAAAATTTTTATTAATTTCCATTTCCCTTTGATATGATTAAGTATTATAAGTTTTTTGGATAATTTTCGAATTTTAAAAGTTGGCATTTTTATTATTGCCAGCGAGGAGCTGCGCCTGCGCAGTAGATCTGAAAAATTAGGATGTATAAACGAGAGGCATGGAACTGATTGTCTCGTGTTTATATGTTTTAGTCTTAGGTGTACCTGTTGAAAACGACTTCACCTGCCAAATTATCTTATTTGCTAAACTAAAGTCAGAAACTAATTGGTCCAGGAAAAGAGATGGTAAAAGTTTTTATTTTTCATTTCCTTCCTTTCGGGATTTTATCCCTAATTTTGTGGTTCTAGTACCTAGCTGTTCATTTTAGCGTAAGGAATCCCATGAGTGGATTCCTGTTATGTGTTTATATATATATATATATATATATATATATATATATATATATATATATATATATATATCTGTAAAAATATGTGACACTTATTCAGTAGCCATGATAAAACTCCGAGTTTCGGATGCCAGGGTGGGCATATATATATACTTCATTGAATAGCAGCAAAAATATCACAAAAACTGTTACTCAGAGTTTCACGTTCCCTTCGTCGGACAGTTTTGCTTAGAGTTCTGAACAAAACTCTCCGACGAACGGGAGCATGAAACTCTGACTAACAGTTTTTGTGATATTTTTGCTGCTTTTCAATAAAGCATAATACTCTACCTCTAGTATTGGAGTATTATTTTTTCCACCTTGTTCCGCATTTATGTGCTTAGTCCGTGTATATATATATATATATATATATATACGTATACATAAATTTATATTTGTATATATACGTATATAGCTGTGTAAATATATATATATATATATATATATATATATATATATATATATATATATATATGTGTGTGTGTATGTGTGTGTGTTTGTGTGTGCGTGTGCGTGTATGTGTTTGTTTATTTCACACTCATATCTACATATATTCACTCTCATGTGTTTATAACAACCGCTGAAAGGCACAACTACAGAAGTGCACCATACTTCATACTCTTATGAACAGTCATGTATCCCATAAAAATTCAGGAGCAAAAGCACCCACAAGTATAGGCAGTTGCATGTAGTCCCGAGTAACCGTTGCTTTATGGGTGAATTTTGTAGACGGTAACTGTGCTGATGCCCATTGTGTGTATAATATATAAAAGGAAAATGGAAGTCTAAAGGTATTATTCATTCTCCATTACACGTGTTACATTTGCTAATAGGTATCAAAAAGATTTACATGCTAGATGCCATGAAAGCCAGTACTTGATACTACATCAGGGCATTATTATTATTATTATGGTTCAGTAGTTTTATTTTTATAACGTGCTTTCACTTCACTACCGAGCGCAGCTCTGTGCGCCTTGGGTATGTGCTGTGGTTTGCTGTGGTGATCTTATGTTTACTGTATTGAAAGTGTTTTGCGTAGAATGTGTGCAGTACCCAGTAGTGCAATTTTCTGTATGTTATATATATTTGTAAGTCCTGGTGTTTTTGTTATATATTTGTCTGAATATTTTTTTATTATACCTAAGGCACCTACTATGATAGGAATTGTTTCTGTTTTTAGACTCCACATTCGAGTTATCTCTATTTCCAGGTCTTTGTATTTTGAAAGTTTTTCCATTTCTTTTAGAGAAACGTTGTCATCTGCTGGTATTGATACATCAATTAGAAAGCATTTTTTTTCTTCATGATCTTTGACAACTATATCTGGTCTATTTGCCTTAATTTCTTTATCTGTGTGTATTGGCATATCTCAGAGTATGGTTGCTTTCTCGTTTTCTGTGACCTTTTCTGGCGTGTGTTTATACCATCTTTTTTTTGTTGTTATTCCATAGTATTGGCATAGCTTCCAGTGTATATAGGTCCCAGCTCTGTCGTGTCTGTGAATATATTCCTTCTTAGCCAGGACTGGGCAGCCAGAGATAATATGATTTATTGTTTCTTGTCCATCTCCACATATTCTACAGTTACTTGTTATATTTCTTTTCATTATGTGTTTTTGGTAATTTCTGGTGGGGAGGCTCTGGTCTTGTGCAGCAATTAAAAATCCTTCAGTCTCTGCTTTGAGTCCTGAGCTTCTCAGCCATTGCTGGGTCTTTTCTCTGTCTATTTCTTTCGCATTTAGTTTAGCCCAGTATTTACCATGTAGGGGCTTTTCTTGCCATCGTTTTATCATGGTCCGTTGCTGTTCTAGTTTTAGTTTGGATTTCATTTGTTTTATAGCTTTTGTTGTTTCTTCTTCTTCTTCTTCGTATTTGTTAGGTAGATTGATTTCTTGTTTGTATTTGTCAGCTTCCTTAAATACTGAAAACAGTTTTTTGTTTTGCTCGTGTTTTGTGGCTATTTGTATTAGTTTCCCTTGCTTCTGGAGTAGGTATTTTTGCAGTCCTATGGTGGTTATTTTATAATAGTTTTCTAGCTGTATAAGACCTCTGCCACCTTCTGTGTGTTGTATATATAGCCTTTCTATGTCAGATTTTGGGTGGTGCATCCTATATCCTGTCATTATTTTTCTTGTTTTGCTGTCTATTTTACATAGTTCGTTTAGTGTCCAGTTAAGGATGTTGTAGCTGTAGCTTATAACTGGGACAGCTAAAGTGTTGATACCCATTATCTTGTTTTTAGCATTGAGCTCTGTTTTTAGTATTGATCTAACTCGTCTATAGTACTCTTTCTTTATTTTTTCTTTCATTTGTGTATGTTGTATCCTATCTAGTTCATTGACTCCTAAATACTTATATGGTTGGCTTTCGTCTAGTTCTCTTATTTCATTGGCTTTATCTAGTGTTATATTGCTACTTTTAACTAATTTTCCTCTTTTCAGGGTTGCTTTGGCACATTTTTCTAATCCGAATTTCATATCTATTTCCTTGGTAAAGCCGTGTACTGTCTGTAGTAGTGTTTCTAGCTCTTTGTCGTTTTTTGCATATAATTTTAGGTCATCCATATATAGAAGGTGGCTGACTGTTTTTCCGTAGCATTTGTAACCGCATCCAGTTCTATTTAGCAATTCGGTTAAAGGTGTGAGTGCCAGGCAGAACAGGAGTGGAGAGAGCGTGTCTCCCTGGAATATTCCTCTTCTAATGGGGATGGCTTTCGTTTTCACAAGTCCCTCTTTTGTTTAGAGCTGTAGCACTGTCTGCCATTTGTTCATTGAGTGCTCTATGTATTTTATGATAATTGGTGCCACCTTGTTTATGGCTAGTGTCTCCAGAATCCACGTGTGGGGAACACTGATTATTATTATTATTATCATTATTATTATTATTATTATTATTATTATTATTATTATTATTATTATTATTATTATTATTATTATTATTATTATCATCATTTAAGCAGTGTGATTCGGCTCCATGCGACTTAGAGTTTTATAGGCTTCTTTATAGAAACCTGGCTCATTTTGGCTCAGATAACTGATCCGGAATGAACTAGGTTTCTGTAAGAAGCCAATGAAACTTTAAGTCACATGGAGCCGAATCATATTGCTCTAGACGATAATATATGTAACTCGTCCTAAATGTGTTGAGTGCCTCTTTCTTTCGTGTATTCACTTACTTGCGTGTATATATATGCATATATATGCTTGTGTCATATATATATATATATTACATTAGAGCTGCTTTTACTTCATAAGTAATTTTTTCTCTTATGTATGCAATTTCCGGGCATTCCAGCACATGGCTTACAACCTATGCGCATATATAAGTTGTGAACTAGCTAGGTGACTTGCCCCCAACCGTAGTGGGTATGTGATGTTGACAACCCATAAAAATGACGAAATGTTGGTGTCCATCATTTCCAAATGGAATTGCAGGTGAGTTAGCTCACCTGTCCATGACTCTGAGGTGTTTTACACCCGGCGCTTTGAGAATGTATATACTCCACCACGCTATTGCATCCAGTGGAAAATACACAAACCATATACATTAAATATACGTATGTGATTTACAATATTTAGTATATTAGAGCTGCTTTTACTTAGTATATATATATGTATATGTGTGATCTGACTGTGTACGCTGTGGACTTACTTCTCTTTGTCAGTCACTAAGTTCAGCAAATCAGCACCCTCTATCACTTTTGTAACCTCTATTAATTTTGCCTTTAGTTTCTAATTGCGAATACCCCAACCTTTTTAAGTTGTTTTATATATATATATATATATATATATATATATATATATATATATATATATATATATATATATATATATATATATATATAAATTTTATAATTATAAGCATAATTATAATTAGGGCTTAGCAAAATTGCTTCACTGCATACCGAAATTTAGAAATACCAGCTAAATACTATTCCACTACCATAATATACCTCCCAGACAGCAATACTCTCAACTCACGCAGGCAAAGAGAAAAAATAACGAATCCATCCGACGCGTTTCTGGAATAAAGAGATGTAAAACACATTACTCACTTACTTCCATCCTCAGTATAGTATTTCAATTATAAATCCGAGAGTGCTAATAATTAAGATATACATTCGACCAAGCGCCATCGAACATCTAATATCCAAAAAACCAGCACTTCCGAATTCATATAGACGAGTAAGAACTCGCATTCCTCTCCAATCACCCATGTGCGCTACGAGTAATCCCGCAGAAACTGCAGTTTACTATCAGGGAGTATTTAACTGCTATTTCTAAATTTCAGTATGTGGTGAAGCAATTCTGCTGAACCCTAATTATAATTATGCTTATAATTATAACATTTTTGTATATATATATATATATATATATATATATATATATATATATATATATATATATATACATATATATATATATATATATATATATATATATATATATATATATATATATATATATATATATATATATAGGAGAGTATTGTAGTTCGCTTGAAGCATTGTGTATTGTTTGTAAAGAATAGAAAGTTTGGAATGGTACAAGAATGCACTAAAATACAAAAAATGGACTATATGCCTGTTGTAATTTAGTTATCCATAGTCCGATGATATTTCGGAATACAATTCCTTCTTCAGATATTCTTAGATGGAGTCGCTGCTATAATCTGTTTTACAACGGCTTTTCTTTTTTCGGAAGCGTCTCAGCAGTGGTCTCATGAAGCTCCTTCCGGAATTCCTCATGAGAAGTGCGTGAGGTCGGCTATGTCTCAATGTCGTGTGTGTTGGTACATCTGTAGCGCTGCTTCTAAGTTATGTATTATACCGGCAGCTTTCTTTTTTTCCCTTTTTTCCCTCTTGTCTTTTTTGTTATAAACAATAGATGAGCATATAAAAAATGAACCTACATGCATACAGATGTAGCAAAATAATATATTGATTACCAACCTATAGCCTGTTGTTAATTTGGGGTCCTCGTCTGTGTATGAGTATAGCTTCCTTAATTCTTAAATTACCTAAATTTCTTTCATTGGCCTCAATTGTGACTGTTATGTTTTTGTCAGTGTTCCGGCATCTGTCTAGATGTTTTCCGAAGGAGGAGGCTCTCGTGTTCAGTTGTTCTTTGATGTGGACGTGTAACGGTCTTGTTGTGCTACCCACATATAACTTGTTGCATTTGTTACATTGTATTCTATACACAACATTTACCCGTTGGCATCAATTTATATATATATATATATACATACCACAGAGCACTTGCAAGCATAGTGCGCACATACATTCAGAAATCTGCGTTTCTCACTAGCGATTTCTCGATTCTCACTATCATTCCTCAGTTGCTGCAAGCGTGTTTCGTGCAGGAAAACACGGTACAAACACGCGCGCGCGCAAACGCACTCACGCACATAATATTCGCGTGCATATGCAAATAGGATGTCTATATTATAAAGTCTCAGTCAGCTCTTGAGGACCATCGACACTACCACCACCACCACCACCACCACCACCACCACCACCACCACCACCACCACCACCACCACCACCAGCAACAACAACAACAGTAGCAATAATAATACAGTTGTATCATAGCCCGAAAATTTTTTGTAATGGCATACATGCTGTGACATCATTCATGTTTAGCTAGATATGTAACTCGTCAATCATCTTCCAAGGTTTAACAGTATTCTATGTCTATGTCTTAGCCTTGTGTCAGCTTTCAGTTATGACTTCCTCCATGCTAAGAATGCTTCATTCAGAACAGTACGTCTTAAAGTTAGCGGTACCGCCTCCATTGGTACCAGTGGAAAACTTTAAAATTGTACTGGACAGAAAGTGGGCAGTTAGGGGCGTTACATGCGTCTGTATAGTATTTCATTTTTTGTTGTTCTTTTCTCCTGTTTTATCCTTTGCCTATCATGTGTATCACATGTGATACATGAAACTTATTTCCCTGGTGTGTATGCATTATATAAGATAAATATTCCCAATTAGTTTTTCAACTACCTCAGTTACTTGGAACCTATGAAAGGAAAGCTATGTATTTTCTATTGATGGATTGACAAATACGACATCCTTTCATGATTTATGTATAGTTTGGATGTTGTTAGGAGTGGATTACCTTTATACGTATTTCAGTCACTCATGTAACGAACAGATCTCCAGATTGGATTATGTTCATATATAGAGACCGCCACTGTATTTTAATAATAATTTTTCTCTTTCCGTTGGTGAAACAATAATATGTGCAAGTAGTCTTCTAATGGTTATAAACATGCCACCTGCAATGTTTTGTGGTGTATTTAATTTAATAGAAGAATCGTGGCAAAGAAGCGTTGCAAACATATTATTAAAAGAATGGAAATGATAACTAAAAAAAATGAGAAGCACTGTATTTAGCTGGTGTTTGTTTTATCGGCTCTGGAAGGGTAAACGCCACAAACTAACTTTGTAGGATCTGATCTCTGAACATAAAACACTCCAACTAAAGTTAAATAATCATAAGTATCTTGTCCAACGACCTGACAGTTTTAACAAGTCACCGAGAGTTATATTTTCGTTGCCAATCACCACCAAAGCTCAGCCAAAGCTATTTGTTGTTGTTGTTTGTTCCTTCTCGAGCCATACCTGGCTTATAAGGACCGGCTTTTCGGTTTCATTGGCGTATAGGTTCTCTATCTGGATGGGACGCCGGTCCGTTGCAGGTGAGCTGCTAGATGCAGGAGGAAAGAATGAGAGAAAGTTGTGGCACAAGAGTCAGCAGAAGTTCGCCATTACCTTCTACCGGAGCCGCGTGGAGCTTAGGTGTTTCGCTCATAAACACACACATCGCCGGTCTGAAATTCGAACCCGCGATCCCTCTACCGCGAATCCGCTACTCTAACCACGTGCCCCTGTATAGTTACAGCCTTTGGTCCGGAACATGTAAAGGATAAAAGCGTAAAATCCACAACTATTTAGTTACTAAGGTTATTCCACTTTAATTTAACTAGCTATGGATATATCTTAATGCATAAATTTATAAATTTTCATGACATTGTTTCTCTATGTTAAACATTTCAACTGTGCCTACGATTTGAACACACAAATGCAGAATAACAGAGACCTACACCTCCTCTTTCTCTCTCTTAGTCTCTCCTTCTTCCCCTTCTTTCCCTGTCTATATGTATGTAGTTCTCCATTCAAGTCATTATCTCCCTTGGCGTAAGTGTAACAAGTGGACAAAGCAGTCAGAAAAATAGGAGCGCGTAGAATAATATAGATTATACATAAGTGAACAAAGGAACCTTTATACGAACCAACGTGAACGCCTCAAGGTTAGAGAAATTTCAGGAGCATAGAAACCTGCTGATTAAAAATGCATTTTTAATAGTTGAGATTCATAAGTATCTAACTTATAAATTCTTGCTTCAATCTCAAAATTTAAGCATTCTACTTTTCAAATGTGTTTTTTTTCCTCGGAAGATTTCGTCAGCGAACGGTTCGAAATTTGAATTTGGGCAACATTTCGCACCCATGAGCAATTACATGGTCAACATAATACTCTGCTGTCTTCTTAAACATTCTTCATTTCAATTCTCCAGGACACTCAGAGTTTTCAGACCATAAATTAGTCACTTCTACGAGATAACCTTGCAAACAGCAACTCATTCTTTAAAGTGGGAAAGTCTTTTTCCCGATGATATCAATAACAGACAAAATCTCTCCTCATTCCTTACAACTGACATATGTAGATACCTACTTACATGCTCACACCCTTCTCACGCGTCAACACGCATTGAAACGCGTACGCACATACATAGTCACGTAAACTAACACACACACAATACCATCTAACTCTGCTATCATTAACCATTCTTAAACGTTAGAAATTGTAACCCACCATCCACCTTCATTCTCATTAACTCAACCAAGTTCATTCAACCAACGTATTTGTTTCTGACTATCATAATCAGCTCTAATCTAGGATGCATTTCACCTACAACACACAAAACTCACTCTTCTCTTTCTCGATAAACAGAATGTGGTTGAAAGCTTGGTGTTTTTCTTTCCTTGTGGTAACTGTATTTATTTTAATCCCCACAGTTGTAGCCGATGCAGGTCCTCACCGATCTTCACTTGGTCTCGATTTTATCTCATAATAAATTAATCAGCTAAAGAGAAATTTGAACCAGAAGTGGATATATGTAATTGCACCCATATTTATTTTGAATGTTACCTTTAACAACCCTATTTGTGTCCCATTTATCATTAATCCCTCTCTTTGCCTTCCAT